>NC_092266.1:22390756-22460756 GCF_036320965.1 Panulirus ornatus | reverse complement strand
AATATAGTGATTCCTCAACTTCGCTTACGTGGGGACATTTCACAGAAAGCAACGGATGGACGGGTGCCAGACACCTGTGTCCAGCTAGAAAAAAAAAATGTGTTTGACATCTGTGTACATTCCTAGGTTTTTTTTTTCCTGCATGTATACCCCCAGAACTCTGAATATCTATCGTCACATTTATCGTATAACTTTTACAAGGACAGTCCTGTCACCTTAAACAAACAACTATTTACAAAAAAAAACCCCAAAAGCTAATATTTCTTTTTCTTTATCTTCGAGGGTATATTGATCTAGTTTCCTCAGCTCAGTGTCTGTCCCATAAATATTACGATTTTAGTGTACGAATCCTATGTACGTACATCTGTATGCTTGAGGCGTATACCGTCAGTGCGAACTCATGTTCCATTTCAGTAATTTGAAGTCCACTACATCTCGACACTGAGCGAAAATTCGTGAAAAAGAAAAAATACATTTCAAATTAAGTCATCCTTTCTGCTGATTGCCTTGAGCACTTGCTTTTCTGGGAGTTTCCAAAACATTTCACACTTTTCCGGATGTTTTCCTGTACGGTGATGTGCAACACCCACCCCACAAAGTAGGCAACTTCCATCTTCCGCATATAACAACTTGGGTGAACAGACGATCCTTCCCTGGGCTGCTCAAGGCACCACCAGCTGCCCAAGAGCCATCCTGAGACGGATCTCTCTCTCTCTCTCTCTCTCTCAATACACGGTTGTGGAAACTAAAGCTTCATTTCGATGGTCTTGCTCGACTTACAGACGCAGAACCAGGTGAATCCCAAAGCTGTGGAGGGAAAGCTTATAGCAGGAAAGCTTTTATCTTGATGGCCTTGTTTGACTGAGAGACGAAGATCCAGATATGCTTCTTAAAGGTTACGGAAGTAAAGCTTAAGGAATTGGAAGCTTATCTTGGTAGTGTTGCTTGACCCAGAGATGTACAACCAGATGCTTCTTCAAAGGTTATGAAAGTAAAGCTTATCTTGACAGCCTT
Source organism: Panulirus ornatus (assembly GCF_036320965.1). Taxonomy (NCBI): domain Eukaryota; kingdom Metazoa; phylum Arthropoda; class Malacostraca; order Decapoda; family Palinuridae; genus Panulirus; species Panulirus ornatus. Next base: position 22,459,742 of record NC_092266.1, on the reverse strand, counting down.
GGTTGACTAGGAAGCTTGCCTCTTAAAGGTTATTCAGTTCTTCAGTGACGAACACACGAAGTTAATGAATGATTATTCATCCGACACCACCGTGTACAACGTACGAAATAACCCTGGAATGTACACGACCCAGACGAGCTCCCTGACACCAGGGGGGAGTGAGGTGGTGGAGGTGGTGGTGGTGGTGTAAGAACACATGTTCAGGCAAAGCTGCTGAAGCCTTCATCCAGACGTGTTGGTGTCTTTCAAGCTTTGGCCATGGCCATAAACATGGTCCCCAGAACAAGACTTTCGCTGTAGACGTTTCACGAGTCATGGCTTCCGGCGTGGACGAGAGTTTGTATTTATATTTGTTTTATGACTGGTGGTGTTTTACCCCCAGCCCTCACACCAGCAGGTCCCGGTGCTGTTCTCCAAACTTCACACTAGCAGATCCTAGTGCTGTCCTCCACCCTTCATACTAGCAGATCCCAGCGCCGTCTTCTAGGCTTCACACTAGCAGATCCTAGTGCTGTCTCCTACGCTTCACACTAGGAGATCCCAGTGCTGTCTTCTAGGCTTCACACCAGCATATCCCAGAGCTGTCTTCTAGGCTTCACACCAGCATATCCCAGAGCTGTCTTCTAGGCTTCACACCAGCAGATCCCACTAAGTCCTCCAGGCTTCACACCCACAGATCCCAGCGGGGGGACACATGGGGGTTCTCCTCTGCAGATGTCTCGGGTACGTCTAGACAGTGAGGACTCCCCCGGTAATCGCCGGCCAAACGATGACCAACTACCGGCCACCAGTGTGTGTGTGTGTGTGTGTGTGTATGTGTGTGTGTGTGTGTGTGTGTGTGTGTGTGTGTGTGTGTCCCAGCAAAGGAGAGCGTCAGATGCCACTGGTAATCTAGGGGCCCAAGATGTTATGCTTCGAGTGTCTGCGCTCCACATTGCTGCCATCCCCTCCCAGAACAGATTGCTTGATCAAGACTTTGTCGTCGTCACGCTACCTTCACACAAGTCTAGGGTTAGGGACGACGAAGAGACTTAAGGACGACGGTACGGCCCTTGAGAACAACGGTACGGCCCTTGACCACAACGGTACGGCCCTTGACCACGACGGTACGACCCTTGACCACGAAGGTATAAGCTTTGAGCACGACGGCAATAACCTCTTGAGTACGACAGTTCGACCCTTAGGAATGATGGCTTGGATGCTGACCTAACCCTTAACGGTTAGATCAAGGGATGCCAGGCCATCATCATCCCTCTGAGGGTGGTCGTACCCGTTGTGCACCCCAGGCTCTCTGCTGCAGCGGTTAGGGTGCGTACCAGAGGTGTGCACCACCACGAGAGAGAGAGAGAGAGAGAGAGAGAGAGAGAGAGAGAGAGAGAGAGAGAGAGAGAGAGAGAGAGAGAGAGAGAGTGAGAGGAGGGACCACCGGCAGGAGGGAGTGTCTGCAGGGGACACAGACGCCCCGGAGCTGTGACAACCCTGGGCCGGAGGGTTACGTGCTCGCCGACCACAAACACACACGGGACCAGCGGCCTCCACCAGCTCCTCCGTGTCTTAACGAACGGTAAGGAAAATACACAATACAGAAGAAGGATTATTATCACACTATGTCAAAAGACAAAATACAGCAGAATTATGATCATTACAATAAAAAATACAGGAGAATTATGATCTTCACAGTGTACGATTATGACCATCACAGATATCAAATCTAACATATATCTGGACAAGTGTTTAATGTTATATAGATATGTACAATTGACTGCAGTGGATATTACCACATTCCAAGTCTTCTTTAATATTATGAGGGCGGCTCAAATGCCTGGTCATTATACCCAAGGGTCGTACCGTCGTGCCCTAGGTCGTACCATCGTGCCCTAGGGTCGTACCGTCGTGTCCTAGGTCGTGCCGTCGTGACCTAGGGTCGTACCGTCGTGTCCTAGGTCGTGCCGTCGTGACCTAAGGCCGTTCTGTCGTGGCCTAGGGTCGTACCGTCGTGGCCAATGAGTCAACAACATTAATATCACCTTTAATAACTACATCACGTCCAGTCATGTGTCTGAACGCACAGGCAATTATCACTAATGCCACGTCAATTTAGCATCAGGCGAAAATGAGTATTCAAAAGGGTTATTCCCTCGCGGCTAATTGCATTCCAAGAATCAGCTGTCATGTTTGAATTAACATACTACCTTCTGACCTCGTCCACACCATACGCCCTCAAGACCTGAGTTAACTCCACCCTATCATAAATCAACACAATAACGAGAGAGAGAGAGAGAGAGAGAGAGAGAGAGAGAGAGAGAGAGAGAGAGAGAGAGAGAGAGAGAGAGAGAGAGAGAGAGTGTGTGTGTGTGCGTGCGTGTGTGTGTGTGTGTGTGTGTGTGTGCGTGCGTGTGTGTGTGTGTGTGTGTGTGTGTGTGTGTGTGTGTGTGTGTGTGTGTGTGTGTGTGGAATAGTGACTCCCACTGATAATGTTGCTCTCCTGTTTCACGCGACCCTCTCTTTATTATTATTATCATTATATCCTGAGCTACAGGAGGGCTCTTCATCATCGTCAGCACCACCAGCAGCGGGGGACGCCCCTCCACTCTGGTCTACACACCGCCTCATGCCACTCTGCACACCCTCCTCCTCCTCCTCGATCTTTAACACAATAGAGGCTTTGGTGGGCGGACCATCAAGAGCCTCCAGTGCATTGCTGTGCCTCCTGACGGTCGCCCCACCGGAACCCGGACGGGGACCTAAGTACACACATACACTGGGCGAAACGGCGTTAATGTTGGATCTCGTCTCAGACGCCGCTTCCAGGCCCATAACTCCCTCCCTCAGTGCATTACTCCTCACTCTCAAAACCTTCTGTACATGCGAAGACCATTCATGACCTTGACTGACTGTCCCTTCCTTGGCGATTCATTCCAACCAGCGGCCGGAGGAAGGTCTTTCATACCACACTGTCAACCACACCACACCACAGTGGCCGTAGGAGGGTCTTTCATACCACACCGTCAAACACACCACACCACACCACAGAGGCCTTAGGAAGGTCTTTCATACCACATCGTCACCCACACCACACAACAGTGGCCGTAGGGTCTTTCATACCACATCGTCACCCACACCACACAACAGTGGCCGTAGGAAGGTCTTTCATACCACACCGTCAACCACACCACACAACAGTGGCCGTAGGAGGGGTTTTCATACCACACCGTCAAACACACCGTCAACCACACCACACCACACGACGGAACTCCTCCATCCTCTTCCTCCTCCCCGTCCCTTGGGAGCCCCTTAAACCTACACCAGCCACAAAAATATCACACAAATCTGACGTCGATTCCCGTTATTTATGACCTTCCTCCATCCTCCCTCTCCCTCTTCACACACACACACACACACACACACACACACACACACACACACACACGACAACCCACTCCCACACAGACACAGAAAAATATATATACACACACACGCGAGGCGAAGGGGCTGAGCCTATAAATGGAATCCCTAGTGTCCACTACGTCACTCTAGACGGGGACGCAGATTGTGCCTGGGGGTGCGACGCCCTCAGTCCCCAGAGGTGTGGTGGGGACGGGAATAGGAAAATAAAATGGACGTTAAGAGGTGGAAATCTTATATGCAGTGGTCATGATACTAGCTTTATGGGTTTCCTGGTCATGTAATTTTGAGGACAACTGTAAAGCCCAGAGGCACGACGGTACGTCCCTTGAGGACGACGGTGCAGTCCCTAGGCACGACGGTACGTCCCTTGAGGACGACGGTACAGTCCCTAGGCACGACGGCACAGCTCCTAGGCACAACGGTACCATCCCCGGGTACGACGGTACGACCCACCCTCGGGTCTCAGGTCAGAGGTCAGGCCATCGTAACCATGTGTAGGGGGTCGTCCCGTCGTGTTCAAGGCCTTAAAATCCCATGTTGTGGCAAGTCAAGGAACTACGATAATCTGGGGCAATTATGCTGATGAGTTCCACCAACTCAATTAGGAATTGTCTCATTAAGTCCAGATACTAACTGCATGACGCAAAATAACCCTTAATCCTCGTGCACAGATATGTCTCATTATCCACCTACAATGTGCGAGGCAACACACATTAATCTACGACGAACGGGTGTTATGTCCATGACGGCTTATGCAAAACAGATTAATCTGATCGGGGGAAGAGAAACCACTGCACTACTTAGTTTTATGACGTGGGGGAAAAGTTTCTTAATTGCCATTTCGGTGACATGAATGATGATAATGATAGTGCCAGATAAAGGAATCATATCCAGCCATAAACATCTGATTAATGGATTGATAAATAAATGGCCGATCATTCGGTGGATATTGCTTGCCTGGTGAGCTTAATCGCCTGTAGCAAAGTCTAATTTACGAGGTGCAGGCACCACGTCAGTAACGCTGGCTGGGGAATGTGTGGCATTTCGTGAAGACTGTGTGTGCCACTCGTACCAGACGTGCCACCACACATGATATCACGTCTCACATCGGAAGAGATGATAAATGTCCAAGATGCAACGAGACTGCTATAGGAACAATACGCTACGAGACTGCTATAGTAAACAATATGCTACGAGACTGCTATAGTAAACAATATGCTACGAGACTGTTATAGGACCAATATGCTACGAGACTGCTATAGGAACAATATGCTACGAGACTGCTATAGTAAACAATATGCTACGAGACTGCTGTAGGACCAATATGCTACGAGACTGCTATAGGAACAATATGCTACGAGACTGCTATAGGAACAATATGCTACGAGACTGCTATAGGACCAATATGCTAAGAGACTGCTATAGGAACAATATGCTACGAGACTGCTATAGTAAACAATATGCTACGAGACTGCTATAGGAACAATATGCTACGAGACTGCTATAGGACTATATGCTACGAGACTGCTACAGTAAACAATATGCTACGAGACTGCTATAGGAACAATACGCTACGAGACTGCTATAGTAAACAATATGCTACGAGACTGCTATAGTAAACAATATGCTACGAGACTGTTATAGGACCAATATGCTACGAGACTGCTATAGGAACAATATGCTACGAGACTGCTATAGTAAACAATATGCTACGAGACTGCTGTAGGACCAATATGCTACGAGACTGCTATAGGAACAATATGCTACGAGACTGCTATAGGAACAATATGCTACGAGACTGCTATAGGACCAATATGCTAAGAGACTGCTATAGGAACAATATGCTACGAGACTGCTATAGTAAACAATATGCTACGAGACTGCTATAGGAACAATATGCTACGAGACTGCTATAGGACTATATGCTACGAGACTGCTACAGTAAACAATATGCTACGAGACTGCTATAGGAACAATATGCTACGAGACTGCTATAGTAAACAATATGCTACGAGACTGCTATAGGAACAATATGCTACGAGACTGCTATAGTAAACAATATGCTACGAGACTGCTATAGGAACAATATGCTACGAGACTGCTATAGGAACAATATGCTACGAGACTGCTATAGTAAACAATATGCTACGAGACTGCTATAGGAACAATATGCTACGAGACTGCTATAGGAACAATATGCTACGAGACTGCTATAGGAACAATATGCTACGAGACTGCTATAGGACTATATGCTACGAGACTGCTACAGTAAACAATATGCTACGAGACTGCTATAGGAACAATATGCTACGAGACTGCTATAGTAAACAATATGCTACGAGACTGCTATAGGAACAATATGCTACGAGACTGCTATAGTAAACAATATGCTACGAGACTGCTATAGGAACAATATGCTACGAGACTGCTATAGGAACAATATGCTACGAGACTGCTACAGGACTATATAGCAGCCGACTGCCACAGGAGTATTACGTCACTGTGGACGAAAGTGTTGGTTATTATGGGCAACTCAGGAGCGCTCACACAGCAACACTTGATGACTGTGGACCAGAACTCTGCAGTAAATATTGGGATATTAGGCCAAATATCAGGAAGATTATATCAGAGCCAATGACACAAGGGGCCAGCAACAGTTTCTTGGTCCTTGGCACTGTCAGCCAGCAAGTGTCCTAGTCCTCGGCACTGAGGACCAGCAACAGTGTCTTGGTCCTTGGCACTGTCAGCCAGCAAGTGTCCTAGTCCTCGGCACTGAGGACCAGCAACAGTGTCTTGGTCCTTGGCACTGTCAGCCAGCAAGTGTCCTAGTCCTCGGCACTGAGGGCCAGCAACAGTGTCTTGGTCCTTGGCACTGTCAGCCAGCAAGTGTCCTAGTCCTCGGCACTGAGGACCAGCAACAGTGTCTTGGTCCTTGGCACTGTCAGCCAGCAAGTGTCCTAGTCCTCGGCACTGAGGACCAGCAACAGTGTCTTGGTCCTTGGCACTGTCAGCCAGCAAGTGTCCTAGTCCTTGGTCCTGATCCGATATTTTCTTCTGTAACAGAACACAGTGCACATTCAGCACACTATCAACTTTATCATAATATACGTAGAAAACTGGAGGGGGGAAAATATACAGGTCGATCCTTCCAAATATCCCACAGATTCCAGTAATGATCCAGAGGGATGCAACCCTCTGAACTGAAACTCTTCACAAAAATGAACGGCGATGTAAGGCGACTTATATCTGAATATACGACTTCTTACAACAGATCTACCCGACACACACACACACGCACACACACACACACACACACACACACACACACACACACACACACACACACACACACACTTATGTAAATGGTCAAATTCCAGGTTTTGGCTTACCAGTTCCAGTGAAGGACCTATACGGGTCTTGCAGCAGACTCTTGCAATGCAGAGAGAGAGAGAGAGAGAGAGAGAGAGAGAGAGAGAGAGAGAGAGAGAGAGAGAGAGAGAGAGAGAGAGAGAGAGAGAGAGAGAGAGAGATAACGGAGTCCACCAGGACTCTGGTTCCCGCTGGAGGCAGGATGGTAATGTCTCTTGCCCGCTGTGTCCACGGTACGATGGTGCGACCCTTGGTCATAAAATGCACCTGACTTTTCAACCCCGAACCTTGAGGGCCCAGTTAAAGGTCACGCCATCACAGCTAACGGTTCAGACGGGGAAGGTCATCGTGCTGAAGGGGGGATTGGGCTTGAAAACCTCCACCTAATTCCGATTATCCGAGAACACGGAACTTTTAATCTCGACGTGAATGTGGAGGCAAGAGCTTGAGGGAGCCATTCCTGTCCACCTTCATCCTTACGACGAAATGTCTGTGAGGGAGTGTGTCCATTCCCGTCCACAATCCAGCGTGGCATAACCAGCACTTGGCGACCCCTGGCTGGAGGCTGGGATACCCACAACTTGATATAGCCAAGACGAGCTGTTCCGTGGCCAACAGTCTACGTTCACAGGTGCTGTCGAGTGCAGACGAGCACCGTGGGGCAAGCATGGGCTGAGACCCCGGTCAAATGAGCAGTCTCATCAAATCCGCTTAACCCCACAGAGCACATTGAGGCGGACGGCAGGAATTTTTTTTGGCGTGATGCCCTGACATCTTTACGTGAGACTGAAAGGTCAGGCCAGCGATCACGCCGCCTTCATACGTATGGTTTGTATCGTCGGGTTCAAGGGGTTAGAATATCCATGTGGCAGCAGAGCCAACGAGTGGAGGGCTAAACCCACCCACACACCCACAGAGTGGAAGGCACCAGTGAGACGGAGTGAGAGGTGAGGAGGTCTTAGAGAACAATGAGGTATCGAGAAAACACATTAACTTAACACAAACGGGTCTTGACCCATACAAGGTTCAGGGTCCAGGTGTAATTTCACCATACGTGCTCACGTTGTGTGCGGGTACACTTGCAGAAACCACTTGAAATGCGGCTGAAAGAAAATGTGGTTGGAGAAAGGCAAAGTGCCAAGGGAATGGCAACGGTCAAATGTGATACGCACCGTTTACATCCGGAAGGAGACCGAGAACAGGTGTTGAACCACAGACCGGTCTCGCTGAACTAGGTGTGGTCTATAAGGTGCAGGAAAAGCTAATCAGGAAGCAAATGGATAACGTCTTGATGAGGAGAGGTTACCCAAGTGAGAGACAACACGGTGTCAGGGGAAGAAGGCCATGTGTATCAAACAAACCTCTTGGATTTCTACGGAAGAGTGAGCTCTGATGCAGACCACAAACAGAGAAGGGTGGGTGGAATGCTCGTATTTGGACTGCTATAAAGCCACTGACACTGTATAACATGGAAAGCTAATTTAGAAGCTAGATCATGACAAGCGAGGCTCCGTCAATGGACAGATTATCTTAATGGAAGAGAGCAAAGGACGCATGTCAGAAGAGACTCTTCGAAATGGATAGAGGTCACCGGTGGAGTGCCCGAGGGTTCTGCTCTGGGACTGTTGCTCTTCCTCATAAAGGTCTTAGAGAGCAGAAGGTAAGGACCCTTGCTTGACTGTGTTTACAAACGACGCAAACGTCGTGAGGGAAGTGATATGTAAATGAGATTGCATCAACTTACAAGGGAGCCGAGACACAGACTCCAAGGTTGGTCTGATACACGGCTGATTAAATGTAAACCGAGTAACTGCAAAGATATGAGGATGGGACACAGTGAAAAGACTCGACATGAATGTTATCCATCCGGAAATAAGCAGCAGGAAACTGAGTGTGAGAAGGGCCTGGGAACCGGCATCGTCCCAAACCCGTTGCCAGAGTCCACATTAGATGAATAATAAATTGTCTACTGGTAAATATTAGAACAGCCTTCAAGCATATGGGTACGGAAGTGTTCAGCGTGGTGTTCACATATGACATATGACCACCAAAACTTGAATGTTTCTCTGGGCACCGCAACTACAGAGGTACCAAGAGTTAACAGAGAAGGTCCAGAGGAAGGCAGCATTATATGGCATCAGAATTAAGAGAGGTACAGTCCACACAACTTGACCCAAATCCAACAAGATTTAGCGGAGCTTGAAACTGATCGCAGAATTCCAAGCCTCAGTGCTAACGTGAGGTTAATGAAGTATGCAACTCCATCATATAGGAAGGTGCAGTGTGTAACAAAGACAACAGCTCGACCTGACCAAGTCGATGATAGAGGGGATATATATATATATATATATATATATATATATATATATATATATATATATATATATATATATATATATATATATATTTCTTTTTTTTTGGTGGGTGGGGGCGCTGGACCCTGATTGGAATTACCCACGGCTATACAAACATACCCTCCTACTTCAGCTGAGGTTGGGTGGAATCATCTGTCGTCCTCGACGTTGTCAAGATGACAATTCATCAAGAGATAAACCAAGATAATCTACCAGGATCTGAAGCAAGAAACCCCTATCGAGAATTTGTACCAAGATCAACCCTCATCTTTCTTTTTTTCCACGTGAGGCGAGAGATCTGAATGAATCGCGTCATCCCAAGTCAAACGTACGGTACAATCTACCTGGATGAGGTCAGGATGATCATCATCCACCAGGAGGATTAATACAAGGATGAATTGTCCCCGTGAGGGAGGAACTTGGGGCTGACACAGTCCACAGCCTCTTTAGTGGAAACCAAAGCAGCACAGTTGCAAGGGCAGCAGATTATGTACTATTAACGTCAAACTCCTTCAGGCACGTGTATATATATGTATATATATATATATATATATATATATATATATATATATATATATATATATATATATATATGTATATATATATATAGGTGTCACCGGACCCCACCTGCAGAAGGTTCCACCGTGAGTGATAAGTCACCTTTGGCGAAGCTGTATCTGTAGGGGGCACAGTCTCGTCCAAGAACATCTCACTCACAATAAAGAAGTCCACATTTCCTTGCTACTGGGAACAGCGCCGACTTGAGCGGCAGGAACCCCCCTGTAAAGACGTTTAAGGGAACACGCTAGAGACTCTTCCTTACAAAATGGTCAAGGGATATTCATGTATGAATATATAAATGCTTAAATTTTTTATATATGTAGGTATCACTGCGTTATGTACCGTGATATGAATATATAACTTGATCTCGGCAATCAGCCAGACTTTACGAGGGACGTGACTCATGCGTGAGCGTGAATGAATCGTGTGTCTGGTGTTTCTTTTGTTAAGTGGCGATTCCGTCCATGGAGGGGCTACGAACTCTTGTTACAATAGTTCCCCAACAATGTATATGGGTGGTGGGGTGTGGGTGTGTGTGTGTGTGTGGGTGAGACCCAATATACAGATAGCCCAACTCGCAAATCATTCGCTAAAACTGTGAGGCAGGAACTTGTTCAGCGGGCACTAATGGACGGGTTGTGTTGTGCACGAGAATGACACGCGGTTCCCCCAAGTCATGAATGGTGTCGAGGGGGGAATCGAGTCTTGTTCTCCGTCAGCATCGAAACCTACTTACCGTGCCAGGTAGTGTTCTCAGATTGTGATCTATAAAAAGATACCAAATATAAGTGAATGATACAGATGGCTGCGTTTACCTTGAGAGTATTCAATATACTTTATTTGAACTCTATAACTACGACGGTACGACCCCATGAACACGACGGTACGACCCCATGAGCACGGCGGTACGACCTCATGAGCCGCGACGCCACAGACCCTGAGCACGACCCTAAGCCCACAGGGTATGATGAGCCTCAAAAATCTCACGCCATCATTAACCATGGGGAGAGGGAGGGACGGGGCTGGGGTCATACATACCGCCGTGCTCAGGAGCTTAAAACTGTATAATATGAGCGAAAAATTCATAACGATACCAAATTAACATCCATTTTCTCTATGGGGTTTAATAAGCATAAGTCAAGGAGGCATATTACACTCCCCTTATCACCGCTCGAGACGAAATTCTTTCATAACGCTGGCCAGTAAGGAGATGCAACCATCAGATTCTGCAACCCACTTTCATTCATGATTTCTCACGAAATTAAAATCATCGCTACGTACTACCTGACCCTAAATCCTTACCCATTCACTTCTGCAGGAGACTTACAGTTCATGGGCCTGAAGGTGGGTTTGTATTTCTTGATATCTAACGTGTATATGATGTCCATTGAGGGAAAATGTCTGTATAGGTCTGATGTGTGGCATGCATTGGGAGACGGGCCGTGCCTCACATGGATTATTAAGTGGAATAAAACGTTGCTGAAGCAGGAAAGAACAAGACTCGGAGATTTTCCCGATGTTTAGTTAATATCAAACTAAGATACGCAGTATATTACAATTCCTTCTGATAAGAGACCAATGGAAAACTGCTTGCATCCGACTTCCGTACCGATATTGCGGTGCCGGCCGGGCTTCGCGCAAGCGCAAAACATCTGATCAAACCGCTGCCACCTTTTCATTCATCTTCTGATATATCAGTAAATTTAACTTTTCTACTAGTTAGTTATCATTCCACTGCACCACATTAAATATATATTTCTAAAATGTGTCTTGCATCATGATATGAGGGAAGTGCATACGTGACTGAATATGCTGTGGGGATGTATTATATGGCGGTTGTTGGTAGTCGCGCCGGTGGCCGCTCGGGGGTGGTGTCCGCCGTTCGTTCAGAGCCGCCTGGGTTGTGGTCGTGTCGACACCGAGGATCGGCCACACCACACCCAGCCTTCACCATCACCGCGGATGGCTCCTCTCCACGTGCCCGAGCATGGAGAACCCATCTAGGCTCCAGTGTTTTGTGTCACTGTCAAGATTGTATATTGTGAGCACACAATTTTCACACTGAAAATTCAGTTTCCTTCTAAATTAAATAATAATAATAAAAAAAACTCTAAGTGGTACTTGAGTAAGGCAAAACAGGAGTACAAACTGCACTAGTCATTGTAAACTGCTGTTGTAATTATTGGTGTTGAATTGTCGAAGTTGTAATAAAGGTTGTCATAGACGAAAGGCAGTGTTGTGTTACTACTGCAGCGTTAACTGTGCACACGCGGGTCGAGTGTGTGTGTAGCGCAGTGTTACGACCCGCCACACGTGTATGTGCACAGTTTGTAACGACCTGTCACAGTGATACCACCACTCGCGGGCACCTTCACCATCACCAGCTGTACGACGGTTAAGCACGTATACTAACGTCGGCAGTCGTCAGTGCTACGACCAGTTACACGTGTGTACTTGTGTTAGTGGCTACTGTTACGACCTGTAACACGTGCATCCCAGTGTACGCGGTCGCTGTTGGGGACACGTGTACGTGTAACGTCTCTAGTATCACCATCAGCCGGACAGGGAAATATTGAGCGTGGGCGGAGGCTGCCCGCAGGTGGGCGTGATGCGTCCGCACGACCCCGCCCAGCAGCAGGCATCCTCAGGTTGGGCGAGTCCACGGGCGTGGTGAGCCTGGTCGCCATGACCTGGGTGAGGGCCCCTCCGGGCGTGCCCCCAGCCCCGCCCCTCCTGCTGCTGCTGGTCCTGCTGACACCACTGCTTTACACTCCAGGTAAGCCTAGTACCTCAGGTCCACTCCAGAACGTGCCTGCCGTCACTCTACTTCCCTCATCATGACCATAACGTTTGTCCACTACACAAACTCCCCATCATATTCACGTCACGCCCCTATATCGCCAAGCTCACACTGATATAAAATATAGTCCCATCAGACACATTACGGTGATTTACTCCAACCCATACCTCTCAGCACGTCACGTGATGGCCGTTAATACCCATTTACATATATATATATATATATATATATATATATATATATATATATATATATATATATATATATATATATATATCCACCTCATACGTTATAATCATTACTCCAAGCTAGAAATATCTGTCTTCTCGTCACACGCCACTTTCTTGCCACGCCCACACGTCACTACCATCGTACCTACACACCTGTCACCTTATCCACACGTCACTACCATAGTAATTACATACATGCATGTTAACAAGCCCAAATGTCATCCTCATCATACCTACACACCTGTCACCACAGCCACACGTTAACTCAATCTCCTTACATACTTGTCATCACGACCAAAAGTTACCATCACACCTACACGACTGTCACCATGACCACAAGTCATCGCCATCACACCTACACGACTGTCACCACGACCACGCCTTGCCACAATCATACACACCTATTACCACGACTACACGTCACCTCATCATACCCCCTCACCTATGAATCACGACCACACGTTACCTTCATCATACGGTCACAACCTGTCACCACGACCACACGTTACCACCATCACACCCTAGTCACCTGTCACCATGACCACACGTTACCATCGTCAGACCTACATTCCTGTCACCAACACCACACGTTACCACCATCCTTCGTACACAACTGTTACCATGCCCACACTAACCATCATCATACCTACATAGACATACCGCTACACTCACGTCTGACATCATACGTAATCATGTCGGCCCGAACACACCTGTCTCCTATACAACTCTACAGATGTGTGTCACGACGACCGCAGCTGCCACCCCTTCCCACGCCCAGATTGCACACGCCTGCCACCACCACGCCCACACGTATCTCCGTGACAGCGATACTGGAGGTGGTGACCCGGTAATGCCCTGGCTGTTCTTCATTAACTTAGCAGAGATGTATCCGGTCCTCTACAGAGATTAGGGCCAAGTTCTACAGTCTTGGGCAATTAAAAACCAGGTTCTGCTGTTCGGATAACGAGGACCAGGTTCTGCTGGCCAGGTAAAGCTTGCTATCTGGTGTCTTCAGTGCAGGAATTTACGCTGATTAATAATTTACACATATTTCATGATGGAGCTTATATATACATAAGTGTTACCGGACTACACATGCATGCGGTTACACGACGAGTGAAAAGCCACGTTAGGCGAGGCTGTATCATTGCGAGCACAGTTTCATCAAATAACTCCTCACTTTAGCTAGAGTTCTTCATCTTTCTAATGGAAATAGAACTGCCTTGGAGCTGCAGGAACTCCTGAAGTAGGGGTCCTGGAGCAACTATTATATATCTATCTATCTATCTATCTATATCTATCTATAGATAGATAGATAGATAGATACTGAGTTATAGCAAGGGGAGCGCTCTCTAATGACCAGAACGATTATGCATACATACGCCAATCCCAAGGCCCGGCACGCTCTGCTATCCACCGCCAAAATGGGTCGTTCTAGTACACGCCTCACTATGTGCTCTAGTACATGACGTCACCAGCGCCAGCGGTTACATCAGTGGAGGACTGTGCCGCCAGGACACACACACACACACACACGGACAGTCAGTCATCACGAGGAAGACGTGTGGAGAATTGTTCATAGTTCTGTATGTGAGTCTCTCCTCACTCATGGTTGTCTAGTGGTCACCTCCGGCTTTTTTCTAATATAAATCTTAACACTTGATCTTCCAAGCCATATCCTTAGATCCTTTAGAAGCAATCAAGAGGTCTGGGAATCCCTGAAACTCCTGTGTTCTGTACTGTTAAGGAACACAGTGTTCGTATATGGCAGGATCTGACGCAGTGAGCCATGGAGAAATTTGTCGGCGTTGGTGGCGATGACTTCCGCAGTGTTGCCATGACGCGATCGGCCGATGTAGCCAGCGGCGGCTTCGGCCAACGGCGGCACGAGGCAGTGCAGGGGTGTGGTGTGGTTAGGGGCCTTACACGAACGGGGATGTCGAGCGTCGGGACAAGCAGGAGTCGACAGCGGCAGCGACAGTGTGGCCATCGGCGTTGCGGGCGGTGTGTCCAACGGTGGTACAAGAAGAGTGGCCATCGGCGGTGCGACCGGTGTAGATAGCAACGTTACAGGTGGTGTGGCCAACGGCGGTGCGAGTGGTGTGGCAGAGCAGCTAGTTTGGCAAGCGGCGGTACAGGCAATGTGGTTACCAACAGTGCCGGCGGTGTAGTTAGCAGCGGTGCAGGCAATGCGGTCAGCAGCTGTAAGGGTAGTGTGGCCATCAGCGGTACAGCCGGTGAGAACACCGGGTGTTGTAGCTAGCGGTGGAACCTCGATGTGGCCAGTGGTGGTACAGGCACTGTGGCCAGCGGCGGTGTGGGCGGTGGATAAAGCCGCAGCACAGATGGTATGGCCAGCAGCTGTGTGGGCGTTGTGGCCGTCGGCGGTAAAGGCAGTATGACTAGCAGGGGTGCGGGCGATGTGGACAGCATCGGTGGGGACATTGTGGCCAGCGATGGTACTGGTGGTTCATCCAGCGGCGGTACAGTTAGGGTGGCAAACGGCCCTACGGCCCGTGTGGTCAATGGTGGTACAAACGGTGTGGCTAGCGGCGGTAGAGCTGGTGTGACCAGTAGTATTGTAAGCAGTGTGGTCAACGGCGATACGGGTGGTGTGGCCTGCGGCAGCACAGTTAGTGTGGCTAGCGGCAGTAAAGACACTGAAGCCATCGGTGGTACAGACGGTGTGGCCAGCGGCGGTACGGGCGGTGGCGCCGGCGGCGACACGAACGATGTGGCCGGCGACGGTATGGATGTTGCCAGCGGTGCTACGGCCGGTGCGGCCCCCGGCTATATACACGATGTCGTGGCCAGCGACGGTATGGGTGTTGTGGCCAGCGGTGGTATAGGTGGTGCCAGCGGCGATGTGGCCAGCACCGGTAAGGGAGGTGTGGCCGACGGCGGTACAGACGACGTGATAGGTAGTGGCATGAATTGTGTGGCCAGTAGCAGTAGCAGTGTGGCTAGCGAATGTACAGGCGATTTGGCCACCGACGGTAAGAGTGGTGTGGCCAATGGCACTACAGACGATGTAGCCAGCGATAGTACAAGCGGTGTGATCTGCTGCGGTACAGGCAATGAGGCCAACACCGGTACAGGCGATGTGGCCAGCAGCGGTACAGCTGATGTGGCAAGCGACGGTACGGGTAATGTGGCCAGCGGCGGTATAGGAAGTAATGACAGCGGTAATGTGGGCAGTGTGGCTAATATCGACACAAGCGACGTTGCCGTCTGCCGGAAGCGTTACGTTCGGTGTGGCCAGCGGCAGTGGAGACGGTGCAGCTAGCAGCGTTACGGGCGGTGTGGCCAGCGGAGACGCGGGTTGTGTGGCCAGCGGCGTTGCGGACGGTGTGGTTTGCGGCGGTGGAGACGGTGCAGCCAACAGCGTTACGGTCGGAGTGGCCAGCAGCGTTGCGGGCGATGTGGCCAGCGGAGTTGCGGGCGGTGTGGTCAGCGGCGGTATTGGCGGTATGGCCAACGGTGGTGGGGCCAGCGGCGATGTAGACAGTGTAACCAGCGAGTCTAAGGCAGGTGGTTCTTACAGGCGCATCATTAACATACGGGAAGACTCCCCCGCACTCCCATATCCTCAGAACAAGGATCCCCTACTGATAACGCGTTATTCACGCTGTTACACTGGTTAATGTAACCGTTACTTGTAAATGCGCTGAAGAAGAGATGTACTGTATCTACCTGTAGGAGTTGCAGATGCTTAATATCATGTGCACGTTGGTATAACCTTTGCCTATGACCTGGCAGAGCAGAGGCGCTGAACTACACACCGGTCTCATGGACGAGTGTGGTGTGTGTTCGTGGTACTGGAAAAGATAATCAGGAAGCAAATGTTTAAGATCTTGCAAAGGAAATATTACATGAGTGAGAGGCAACACGGCTTCATGGCGAGAAGGTCATAGGTAACGAACGATTTTAGATTTAGATGAGCATTGGCTCGTTCTCAAACATGAGAAGGCTGGGTAGATTGTGTCTAGGATGCCAGAAGGCATTTGACCCTGTGTCGCAAGGGAGACTGATTCAGATCCTGATCACCTGATGGGAACAACGTAGGGGAGAGGGACTCCTTCGATGGAAAGAAGGTTATCTTTGACGGACGAGCATACATCAGAGAAACCAACTCGAAATGGATCGAATCGAGGTCACCAGTTGGTTGGTTGGTGGGTTGGGTTTTACTAAGGCCTTTCAGCTGCCGGGGTCATTAAGGCACCTGAAACAAAGCACAGAGGAGGTCCAGAGGAGGAGCATCAAATATGGTACCAGAATTAAGGACGCCGAGACACAAGGAAAGGCTACAGAGGCCATAAATTTGACCATCACGAAAGAGAGAAAAGTGTGGCGGTGACTTGATCATATCCTTTAAGTCTTTAAGCCAGTTTTATGTCGCGGATTGTGAGAAGTTCTTCGAAAGAGGAAGGACAAGAGGACGTCCCTTGAAATTTAGCAGGAACGTCGTTGAAGAAATATAGATTTAAAGAAGTCATTTTTACAGTACGAGTGGTGAACGAATGAAACTTAGTGCAGACAGCCCACAAAAAAGTTTAAAAAATTCTATGATAGTAGGGAAGGTTCAAGATACGGGACCCCACCATCCTCCCTGAACAGCACAAATAAGTAAATACAATTACGTAAATTATGCACACACGAAAGCAGTTGGCTCCCTCAAACATATTAGCCCTCAAGAAATAAAGACAGGTCATTATTTGTATAGAAATAAGACGTTATTAAATAATTAAAGGAACAAAACCAGCTGTTATTAGGCAAGTTATTAGTTACGAGGCAAAAAGACAGGTTAGTAACACGTTAAGTTACGTAACTTAACCTTGGGTAGGAGTGGGCGTAGAGTTTGCATGTGTCAGGTGGGAGGCGGGGCACCGATGTCCAGTGAACTGACGGAGGTGAGGGACTCTTGTCAGTATACGGTGGCTGCTGACAATACTGAGCCTCTGGGTAATGATGAGCCAAGGTCTTAGAATGTTCCTGAGAGTTTAAAAGGGGCGGTTGTAAATGCATTACAGAGCGCTCGGGCCGGCTACAGATGGAGGTGAGGGTGCTAGGGCGGCGGCAGATAGACTTTAGAGTTCTGGGGCGGCTGCAAATAGATTTGAGGGTGCTAGAGCCGACTGCAGACAGATTCTAGGGTGTTAGGGCGTCTGTACATAGTTCTGAGGATGCTAGAGCCGGCTGCTGATAAATTACAGGGCGCTAGAGCGACTGCAAATAGAGTGTAGGGTGGTATGGCTCCTTCAGATAATCGGGCGCTAGGACAGCAATGGACATATTCTAGGGTGTGAGAGCGTCTGTAGATATATTTTAGGGTATTATGAGGGAGAGCCCTGAGTGGCTAGCGGGGGTATGGAGGAGTTCATTCAGGCGATTCGCGTCGGAATTCAGGGTCCCGAAGATGTATAAGGGAAGACCCTTTGAGGCTGGGTAGCTAGTGACGGGAACTGTGGAGTGAGTGGGGAAGAGCCTGCTGGAGGAGGAACTGTGGGTAGCAGGACGTGACTGCTGCCGAGGGAGGTAGCCACAGGTGTGGGGGATGGGGGTAGGGTGTGGGAGATGATCTCCCGTGGCTTGTGTGTGGGTGTGTGATGGATGGATGACTGTAGTAAAGTTCAAGGTTTTTTTGTCTCTCCAGCAGATGATGGTATGTAGAACAGTCTATATTTAGCCCGGCAGTCGCTACCCAGATCGATCCGGTGTGGCGGCGCCCTTTACCTGACATTCACTCGCCAGGGTACTGGACTGTACGCCCACCATTCTTGTCCAGCTCGTGGTCAGCATGGAGACTGATTTGTAATTTCCTCTCCCCACCCCCGTACTCCTGAGATGCACTGGCCCATGACGTGGTATCTCAAGGGGTCAGGCCAGTCGGATGAAAGGCCAGACTGCCTGACCCAACCATCGTACCGTGCTGTCGTGCTTAACGATTCGTACCTTCCGTGTTCGTGGACTGCACCGTCCAGCTGAAGGGCCGGACTGTCGTGTTCAAGGATTGTATTGTCGGTGTTCAACAAGAGTCGTATCGTCGTGCTCAAAGGGCGCATTCATAGACCGCCTTAATATCACTTCTACCCTTGATTTCCAGTCTCAGATCCTTGTAATATAGGGAGAACTTAATCCTGTCAACGTATGATTCGTTCAGAATTCATTTACTGATCTCTCCCACCAAACAGGACAATTGTCGTGTCACCAACGTTCCTAATGCACCACATTTACCCAACTAACGACAGTCTTGAGCTCATCTTTCACCATGGTTCCCCCTGTGGTTGTATCTCAGAACTTCATGAAAATCCATTTACAATCCTTGGTTCCCCTTGTAGCCAGCCTACCGTTGCTTTATCACCACTCGTCCGTACAGTTGCCAGCCACTTACGGAGCCCATGTCCGTCCTTACATTCTTACATTTAACGAGATGCATCTCAGTACTCCTTAACCCATGTTTACAGGATCCGGACTGATGTTTATGCCTGGTAAACAAAAGCCAACAGCCCTCAGCGACTCGAGCCTTCCTTCCTAGAATACCTGAGGGCTCTGCATTAATCACATCGCCTCTATGATTCTATCTGGAGCTCAAGAGAAGCCCCGCCAGAGTCCGGGAGATTTCCCCTCAATCACACCACACTTGTGTGAACTCAAAACGCTACACTTGCCGTCTCACCTGCTCAACGTTCTCAAGTCGTACATTACGTACATTATATAGACACAATCGTACCATTCTCGGGTGCAGATCTCTCTTGTATGTCTCCTTTAATACATCAATTTCAAGTTGTTGTATGGACACATGGCTTTCTCTTCCATGCTGAGGCAAAACCCCAGACCTGCTGGTGTGGACTGCGAAGTTGTCAGTGAATGTGTGTGTGTGTGTTTACACACCCCCCCCTCATTCATCCCACCGTACCTCACCCATACATTACGCAGTGGAGGATCAGTGGCTGTGCCCGTGAGCAAGGGAGCTTCCAATGGTAAGTATCTCCATGAATCTCGACTGTACTTTGATGTCATTCATATTCCACAGGAAAATTATTTCCAGGGTAAAATGCAACATCTTGCGGCGTCTGTGAGATGTGCCACGTTCGACATTTTACATGATGCTTGAAGCTGTGGGTAGTTTGTGTTAATATATGGATCCCCACCAGCTACTATCTCAGTACACTAGATCGCATCGTCTACATTACAATGTTTTTTATACTGACAGAAAGGCATGGACCACCAGCTTTTGGGCCCTGTAAACATCGCTGGTGCAGGTTCATGTACGGCAATAATACTAATAAATAATAATAATGATAATAATAATAATAATAAAATGATAATAATAATAATTATACTACTACTACTACTACTACTAATAATAATAATAATAATAATCAATAATAGTTTTACTGCACCTCTGTCAAAAGTGCTATTGTCAATACCCTCATTTGACAACTCATGACTGAACTTTCATCAATTCCTGTCTAAACGTAAGTCAGAGATCTGGGATGGTTGGTTGGTTACTAAGGCTTATATCGACTGAGTTTAATGAAAGCCGTCGACGTCAGGCCGTAACTACCAAGCGAAGAATACTTAACACCTTCAGTTGTTCCAGAAAATTCTACACACACACACACACACACACACACACACACACACACACACACACATGCTCTTGCTGTATACATGGCTCCCGAGAGAGCCGACAACATCCAAGTATAACGAACCATCGAAAAATCTATGGACATCGTCTTTAGCCGTGCCAAAATAATTCGGATACCACATACAGTCTTCATGAATATGTGATCTATGAATGATGTCTTCAGTCTCCATAATATTTGTGAAAATACTAAGGCATCAAATAGCTTCCACACTTTAGTTATTCTACATTTCAGCTGTGACTAAAAAAATCTCTATAGCTGACGTATTATAGCGATCGTCATTAACTGGTTGATCATCATATTTCTGTATATGCCAGCGTTTGTGGTCGATGGGCGTGCGTCACGCTCTCAAATAACCTGACATCAACCATATCCGGGGGTGAATTACCGATGATAACCTAACAACTAACAATTAGCCATCACTAGCCGGTTATGAGAAGAATTCTGCCGTCGAGTGTTAACACTTGCGGTTATCAATACGCTGCCTCCCTCACTGGACAGTATTGATAACAGAAACAGCGAGTTGTTCGTGTGTCACAACAGTTGTGTGTGGTTCTGTCCTTGCATCATCACCCGTGCCCTTGGAGAGGTTGTGGTGTCTGTCATGACCTCCCAGGTGTGTATGTATATAGGGTTGACTCATGGCTTGTGGTTGGGTAACAGAATACCACACCAGCCAGGGGTAACGCTAATCTAGGGGAAGTATATTATATATATATAGTATCAACAGTTAGACAAACGCAACCATCATAGGTATACATAACCACCATCTTGCACATAAAAATAAAAAAAACTTTGCCGAATTTTAAGACAACCTATGAAACTGAAATAACTATGCTGCCAATTTAACAGATGTTTGTATAATGAGCAAGTTAACGAACACCGTGATAGTCCCGAAACAACCTGCCACAAACTGTATATTGACGGGTCGTTCAAAAATCGAAGATGGCGATCCGGCTTGAGGGATCTTGCGCACGGTACGTACCCACTCTTGACAAACGGTAGGCTACACTTCCAGTATATTCCCCGTAAGTTTTACATGAAGCCTTTGCCTTTATCATAGCTAAAAGCAACTGACTTACCTGAGAAGGTATGATGCGAGAGATGCAAACGTGAGGAACGGCTTAGCAATAACAAAATGCAGTTCGTGAAGCTCATGTTGTGAGAAGCAAAATATACGGCGTTCCATGTTCCAATATGCATTTATATATATATATATTTTTTTTGCATAATTTTTTCACAAACTAGAAGTTCCGCATCAATATCTTTGTTGTAAGGATAATTTAGAGGGACCATTGGTAGCATGAATTATAATCTTTCTGGTATTAAGGATTTATCATAAATTTTTTTGAAGTTTCATTATACCCCACAAAATTAACTACAAGGCCGGATTTTTAAGTTCATGTGTTTCCACCAGGATATATATATATATATATATATATATATATATATATATATATATATATATATATATATATATATATATAATGTAAGGCGCATGATCTCGTCATGCGAAAAGGTCAAATAAGAGAGAGAGAGAGAGAGAGAGAGAGAGAGAGAGAGAGAGAGAGAGAGAGAGAGAGAGAGAGAGAGAGGTAAACAATACTGAAATACTCTATACCCTGAGGTTTAATTAGTGAATTCACTTTAAGTATGGTCTTTTGAATTAGGGAACGGTTTTATTTAATTGTACGATACTATTTCTGGGTCATATTATCATCCTGACAGCTGCATGAACAGTGTTCTTTCTGTTATGACCGTAAATAACACAATTTAAATTTTCTTGAGGGAGGGGAGGCGGGCTAAGCTAACTCTTACATCATCTCTATGCCTTGGAAGGAAGGACCTCCGAAAGTCATTTTGAAGTTTAAATTTCTTGACGAAACTTTCTAATTTCATCCTGAGTGAAACTATCTTCTTAATCCTCCCCCACCGGCCCTCACGGTGGTTGGCATGTCCTCCTCCCTCCCTCTTGAGTATAGGCACGAGAATCCCGTGCTGTACTAGGGATAATGGAACCTTACGTACCCTGCGGGGGGACGGGCTTGAGCGAGCGGACCGAGTACGATAGTTTTTCCGAGCGCCGCCGCCGCCGCGCCCCCCCTCAAGGGCAACATTACCATCGGACCGCCGCTATATTTCCGGTCTTACGACCAGACGGGTATAGCACCCTCTTCCTCCGCCGAGTTGATATCATGCATGCACCTTTTTTTTTTCCTGGCCTAACTTTTATGACGTACCTGAAATTAAATTTCAGCCGCATTTTATATTCCGGAGCGGCAAATTTCTGTATGAATTTAATCCGCGCCGAGAAGTTTGTGAGATAACGGTTCTTCCCAGAGGCTGCCGCTCTGTCTCTCCAGCCCCCCCGAGCCAAAGTGGCTCGGTCTTGTCGCATTTTGCAATACGTGACGAGCACTGCTGGCGGAGACCGCTCAAACTAGCGTCGGGATACTGATGATTAATCCCTGGATTTAATGTGAATCCTGCTGGAAAACGGCCAGGGGAGACTGCTGGATTATCGCCAGAACCCTGGTGATTAACGGCGAGGATTATATCATCGAGAGATTATTCGACAGATGCAGGAGATACAGCTGGATGGGTCAGCAGTGGTGTTTGAAACCGCTGGATAACTGTCTGGGGGAGCTGGTGAATAATTTCCAGGGGATACGGGTCAATTATTGCCGGGTACAAAAACATTGACGGGATAATCCACGATTATTATAGTCCGATCTAACCGGGATTTTACTGTTGCGACTGCTGGATTATTCTCGACTCTGCAAGGCCGGATTATTCATAGCTTTATAGCAGGGGATTTGCCAGTTCCACTGCTGGATCATTGCTGGATCTACTGTTGGATTATTGCCGAGGATTTTATTGGATACTTGATTAACCTCGCTGGATTATTTATAGATTTTATTTCGGACTATTCTTGACAACTGCTGAGTTATTCACTGGATAATACTGCTGAAGTATTGCCAATGACGATGTAGGATTAATGCCGGTTTCACTGCTGGAAGTAGGTCAGCTCTGCTGAAGGATAACTGCAGGCGATATTGACAGAATACTGCCGAGCCGTACTGTAGGATGACCGCCTGTTAAATTAATGGACAGCTGTCGGCTATATTAATGGATGAATGCCATTTATACTAATGGAACAGTATTCCTAGCTGTACTGATGGATAAAATGCTAATTTTACTCCTGGATTATTTCGGCCATACTGGTGGATCATGATCATAAACACGAATGGATTATTGTCAGCTGGAATGATTAAGTACTGTTGTTTATACTGATAGAGATGATTGCCAATGATAATTGGAAGGGTAGTATTGCTACCTACGCTACAGGATTACAGCTAATCACTTATAGATTATCTCGGGTTAATACTGTGTTGTTGACTGACGCTGCGAGATTATCGGCAGCGACACTTTTGGATAATCGCTGATAACACTGACTTCACCGCCAGAAGTCCTGGTGGGTCATAAAAGGATAAGTGACTTACAAGATTTACAAATGAATTATTGCCGATAATTTTGATGGTACGCCTATCATAGGAAACTGCTGAAAATTATCTACAGGAAATTATAGGACTACTTGTGGATTATCGGTGAAAACAGGCGATTGTCATGTCACCCTAAGACTATTGTGATGATGAGGGCTACCCAAGGTGTGTGAGGGAGGGTCGGGATGTGTGAGGGAGGCCCAGGGTGTGCTGAGGGAGGCCCAGGGTGTGCTGAGGGAGGCCCAGGGTGTGTGAGGGAGGCCCAGGGTGTGTGAGGTAGGGCCAGGGTGGGCTGAGGTAGGCCCAGGGTGTGTGAGGGAGGCTCAGGGTGTGCTGAGAGAGCCCAGGGTGTGTGAGGTAGGGCCAGGGTGGGCTGAGAGAGGCCCAGGGTGTGTGAGGGAGGGCCCGTGGTGTGTGAGGGAGGACCACGGATGTACGTAGGAGGGCCGGGGTGCGTGAGGGAGGGCCCCGGGGGTGTTCTGACAGGGGCCCTGCAGGGGAGGCAGACGCCTCCCATCCGTCATGGCGCTAGGGGGGAAAAAATGGGACTCCTAGGGAAAATGTGTTGGATCCTGGCCAGATAACTGCACGTGGCGAGACACTCGAACTGCACGACCTTTTAATCCAGTGAGGCCCTAAGGTCTGGTGGCTTACCCTTTGGCCTAAGATTGGGTTCAGAGCCAGGCTATCGTACCAAAAGGTCGTACCGTCGTGCTCAAGAACCGTACCGTCGTGCTTATGAATCGTACCGTCGTGCTCAAGAGCCGTACTGTCGTGCTCAAGAGCCGTACCGTCGTGCTTAAGAGCCTTACCGATGTGCACAAGAACCGTACCGTCGTGCTCAAGAGCCGTACCGTCGTGCTCGAGCCGTACCGTCGTGCTCAAGAGCCGTACCGTCGTGCTCGAGCCGTACCGTCGTGCTCAAGAGCCGTACCGTCGTGCTCAAGAGCCGTACCGTCGAGCTCCAGAGCCGTACCGGCGTGCTCAAGAATAGTATGGACGTGTGCAAGAACCGCACCGTCGTGCTCAAGAGCCGTACCGTCGAGCTCCAGAGCCGTACCGTCGTGGCCAAGAACCGTACCGTCGTGCTCAAAGATCGTGGTGTCAGCAGAATGGGTTCTGGGATAACATGTTCAGGCTTAAAGGTATGTTTACGGTTGGGAACTCAGAGAGAAATGATGAAGGGAAAAATTTTATTGTTGAGCAGTGATAAGAGCTGGAGGGCGTGGTGGTACAGTGATGAGTGCTGGAAGGCGTGATGGTAAAGTGACGAGAACTGGAGGGCGTGGTGGTGCAGTGATGAGTGCTGGAATGCGTGGTGGTGCAGTGATGAGTGCTGGAGGGCGTATTGATGCAATGATGAGCGTTAAAGGGCGTGGTGGTGCAGTGATGAGTGCTGGAGGGTGTATTGGTGCGGTGATGTGCGCTGGAAGGCGAGGTGGTGCAGTGATGAGTGCTGAAGGGTGTAGTGATACAGTGATGAGTGCTAGAAGGCGTGGTTGTGCAGTGATGAGTGCTGGAAGGCGTGGTGGTGCAGTGATGAGTGCTGGAAATCGTGATGGTAAAGTGATGAGTGCTGGAGGGCATGGTGGTGCAGTGATGAGTGAGTGCTGAAAGGCGTAGTGGTGCAGTAAAGAGTGCTGGAAGGCGTGGTGGTGCAGAAATGAGTGCTGGAGGGCGTATTGATGCAGTGATGTGCGCTGGAAGGCATGGCGGTGCAGTGATGTGCGCTTGAGAGCGTGGTGGTGCAATGATTAGCGTTAAAGGGTGTGGTGGTGCAGTGATGAGTGCTGGAGGGCGTATTGGTGCAGTGATGTGCGCTGGAGGACGTGGTGGTGCAGTGATGTGCGCTGGAGGGCGTGGCGGTGCTGGAAGGCGAGGTGATGCAGTGATGAGGGTTGGAGGGTGTGGTGGTGCAGTGATGAATGCTGGAAGGCCTGGTGGTGCAGTGATGAGTGTTGGAGGGCATGATGATGCAGTGGTGTGTGCTGGAGGGTGTGGTGGTGCAGTTATGAGTGCTGGAGGGGCGAGGTAGTGCAGTGATGAGTGCTGAAGGCTGTGGTGGTGAAGTGAAGAGTGCTGAAGGCTGTGGTGGTGCAGTGAAGAGTGCTGGAGGGCATGATGATGCAGTAATGAGGGCTGGAGGGCATGATGATGCAGTGATGAGGGTTGGAGGGTGTGGTGGTGCAGTGATGAGTGCTGGAGGGCGTGGTGGTGCAGTGATGAGTACTGGAGGGCGTAGTGGTGCAGTGATGAGTGCTGGAGGGCGTAGTGGTGCAGTGATGAGTGCTGGAGGGCGTAGTGGTGCAGTGATGAGTGCTGGAGGGCGTAGTGGTGCATTGATGAGTGCTGGAGGGCATGATGATGCAGTGATGAGGGTTGGAGGGTGTGGTGGTGCAGTGATGAATGCTGGAGGGCGTGGTGGTGCAGTGATGAGTGCTGGAGGGTGTGGTGGTGCAGTGATGAGTGCTGGAGGGCGTAGTGGTGCAGTGATGAGTGCTGGAGGGTGTGGTGGTGCAGTGATGAGTGCTGGAGGGCGTAGTGGTGCAGTGATGAGTGCTGGAGGGTGTGGTGGTGCAGTGGTGAGTGCTGGAGGGCGTAGTGGTGCAGTGATGAGTGCTGGAGGGCGTAGTGGTGCAGTGATGAGTGCCGGAGGGTGTGGTGGTGCAGTGATGAGTGCTAATGGGTGTGGTGGTGCAGTGATGAGTGCTGGAGGGTGTGGTGGTGCAGTGATGAGTGCTGGACGGCGTAGTGGTGCACTGATGAGTGCTGGAGGGTGTGGTGGTGCAGTGATGAGTGCTGGAGGGTGTGGTGGTGCAGTGATGAGTGCTTGAGGGTGTGGTGGTGCAGTGATGAGTGCTGCAAGAGTTAGGCGAATAGGAAAAAAAGAATACTAAAATGGGAAGACAGTTTATTGTATGACTGATTATCATGCTTCACAATGATGCTTGTCAGAAAGTATAGTTGACTGCGTTTTACAATTATGTTCGTCGCAAAGTATGATTACTTATAATGTTTTACAATGATGCCAGTCAGAGTATGATTAATTACATACTTTGCCATGCCGCTTGTCAGTAAGTAAGATTAAGATAATGCTTCATAATGATACTAGTGAGGAAGTGTGATTAATTGTAATGCTTCACAATGGTGCTCTTCAGAAAGTATGATTAATTATAATGCCATATAATAATGCAGGGAAAAGTATAATTAATCATAATGCTTTGCATTGATACTAGTTAGAAAGTATGATGAATTACAGTGCATTACAATTATGCTAGTCTGAAAGTATGATTAACTATAATGCTTTACGATGATGCTATTCAGAAATCATGATTAAGTTTCTACTATGACGCTTGTTGAAAAGTCTTAATCAGTTATATTTGGTAATCATGCTAATCAAAGTATGAGTATGATTAATCATATTTTACTATGTTGCTGGTCGGAAGGATAATTTCAGATGATCATCCAGAAGTGACCTGATTGATTAATGTGATTACAAGAGCGTTGATCGCACGCTCTCGGTGTTGGAATTTCATACAGCAAATCGAAATTATTTACAGCTGATATTAGAGTTGAAAGTGCAACAAATATATATATATATATATATATATATATATATATATATATATATATATATATATATATATATATATATATATATATATATATATATATATATATATAAATATATATATATATATATATATATATATATATATATATATATATATATATATATATATATATATATATATATATATATATATATATATTCCTACAAGTCCACGGGGAAATGAAACACAAGTTCCCAAGTGCACTTTCGTGTAATAATCACATCATCAGGGGAGATACAAGAAAGCAATATAAGTCAGCTGATATACAACGAGGAGACGTAGCTAGGACGCCATTTGCTAAACACGTGATCGTCCAGTTCATGTTTCCGGGTCTTGCAAGTAATAAAATTCCTACTGCACTGTACAGGTGTCTTGCACCAAAGTGCCACTTGATTTTGACATTTATATGTTTTTTAAGTTAGTTGGTTTCATCGTGTGTCCACAGGTGGGTGGGCGGGCGGGCGGGCGGGGTTGGGTGGTGTATGACATCCACACACGATCACAGCGGCGTGTGAGCGAAGATAAGGTCGCTTAAGATAGGTCGATGAAGATAAAGTAAGATTCCGGAAAGTTAGGTCATACTTAAGATAGGTAATATGGGTAAGGAAGGTAACGAGGGATGTGGGGATGACAAGGGTAGATAAGGTAACGCAGTGGAGGAAGACAAGGTAAGGTATGTAGGTAAGTGAGGTAATGAACGTAGGTTAATTAATGAAGATGATGTAGTTAAGGTAAGGATTATAAGTAGCTAATGTACTGAATGTAAGTAAGGTAAGGAAGTCGAGTATGTTATCAAGGTAGGTGAAGTCATTAAGGTAAATAAAGTAAGGCAGTGAATGCAATAGAGGTAGGTAAGTTGATAAAGGTAAGGCAATTAATGTAGGTAAGTCAGTAGAGATAAGCAGGAAGGAATATAGGTAAGGTAATGAGGGTAGTAAGGTGATACGCTAAGGTAATAAAGGTAGGTAGGGTAATAAAGGTATCAGTTAGGCAATTATGAGAAAGGTAAGGGAGTAAAGGCCCTGTAGGCAATTGTTTTTAAACACGACATGACCTTGGCCTGAGGCTAACCAGCAGCGAGGTTCCATTGGTCCACAGAACCACGTCAGGCCCTCACCATCCCACAATGCCTTCACTGCACTCCGGAATGTCAAATCATTTATCTTTTATAAGAAAACTGGAACTTGCATGTTACAAGTAGAAAACGTGCGATTTTTATGAAGTACCTTCCACCGTTTTCAGATTCTTCCCATTTTTTTTCTCTCAGTTTCGTAACTGGCTGTTTTCTTCGTCTGCTTCACCTTCGTCGAGGCTTTGGTTATTATCTCCCACATCCATTTTCCTGACGCCTTCTGTACATGGCAACCCAAAGAGTTGCTTTATTTTTGCGGTTGTCTTGGGTTATCTAATCACACACACACACACACACACACACACACACACACACCCGATACTTTTCAAGGCTAGGCATGTCTAGAATTTTGACGCTTCCGCTACTTTTCACTAGTTGCCACGACACTTAAACATCCTCCATCCATTACCTCCCAGCCGATCGCACAACCAAACCTCCTCCACCAGAAAACACCTCTGACCAGACCTCCTCCTTCACCATGCGATGATCTGGAAGGGGAATGAGATTCTGGTTTCAATTGTGTGTGCGAGTGTGTGTGTGTGTGTGTGTGTGTGTGTGTGTGTGTGTGTGTGTGTGTGTGAGAGAGAGAGAGAGAGAGAGAGAGAGAGAGAGAGAGAGAGAGAGAGAGAGAGAGAGAGAGAGAGAGAGAGAGAGAAGGAGGATTTTAAAGATTTGGGAGAGAAATCGGACGATAGTGAGATGGCTTAGAATGATATCATTCCTTGGGGTTGTGCTGCTGCACTAAGGCATGCTGCCGTACACAGGAAAACGTTTGGGTAGTGAAGAGGAGAGGCAGCCTAGGAGAGCTGGATCCAGAGAGAGAAGACCAGGCGTGAGAGTGGACATACCATGTTTTAGAAGAGAGGAGTTCGGAGCCGAGACCACGACTTGCAGGAGTGGGGACACAGGGGAGAAACACCAGGTCTATGAGCAATGTACGGATGGAGGTTGAGGTGAGGAGGGTCGAGGGGTCCCGGGAACCAACACTTGGTCCTCGATCAGCGACGCCGATGTCTTCATTCCGACGCAGCGCCGGAGCGTTTGCATTGCCCGCGCTGCTGCATTCGTGGATCTCTTGAGTTACAGGAGAGTCACGCGTTGTCGAGACTTCATTTACGTAAAGGTGAGGCAGAAAAGGACAGCTGCTTAGGCTGGGGAAGGGAACGTGACAGCCACTGCAGGCCTGACCCGCTCCGTCGCTTTCACCACCCCCTTCCTGGTCCGTGCATGCAACACACAGGTGTTCACGACCAATGTAATCTCAACTTTATGATACGAAAATTCAAGTCGATGAAAATTATTTTTTTTCTTCTTTTCCTCATAGTCTATCGATCACTTCCCGCATGACAGTTTGAGGTCAGAGATTACTACTACAAGCGTAGTTTTGCAGTACTCTCGAACGAAACACCTGGGAGGGGGGGCGGAAGTTTCATAATAATCGGTTGGCTAAACAACCAAACGCGAGCTATTCTCGCCGGGCCTGACCCAGGGCAGGTGTTTTAGGGAAGCCAGTAAGATCGGGCGCAGGTGTGCGTGACGTTAGTCATCTATCTGCCCAACTGTATGATGACGTCACATATGCACATGTGTCTGCCTGGCAAGCCAATTAGCTGTCCCTCGTCAGAGACTCCGCCTAACAGCTGCACGATATATATATATATATATATATATATATATATATATATATATATATATATATATATATATATATATATATATATATATATATATCAAATAACAATATAATATATATATATATATATATATCAAATAACAATAATAATATATATATATATCAAATAACAATAATATATATATATATATATATATATATATATATATCAAATAACATCAGTTGACTTATGATATATCTTCATTCTTTGGATTTCTTCCTTTTATTTAGTTTATGGTTGAATCCGTTTTCTTCGTCTGCAGAATGAAGGGCATTACGTTGTAAATATGAGAGAGCTGTGTACGAGGGGAGGCAGGGATGTCAACGGTTTACGTCAGAGGTCATCGTGACTTGGCGTCGTTACAGTAATCACTCACAGATCATAGGTTGTTGACAGCAAGCGCCTGTGAAGACGGTGCTGCCAGCCTGACTTAGGCATAAGTTACACTAGGCTAAGGAGGGTAGACTAGGCTAGGAGGGGAGGCTTGGAGCAAAGGTAGGTACACTAACTTTATGATACGGAGGGTGATTAAACTAAGCTGTGGTAGGTAAACCTCATCACGACTCCATCTACTACGGTGGTTAGACCAGGCTGTGGTAGGTATAATTCATAACCTTAGGTATAACCTACAACTCCATCTACAACGAAGGTTATACACTGAGCTGTGGTAGGTATTATTCTTAACCCTACTCATGTTATCTACACAACGGATGGTATCATTCTTCACCCTGTCCAGGTTAGGCTTGGCCATGAAAGTTATTTATCAATCCCCACACACACACACACACACACACACACACACACACGTTATACCGTTTCCATTATTCAGACGACTATGCTCGTGTCTCTCCCATTGATTTCCTATTTAATTTTACCTTCCATAACCACTTGAAGCCTAACTCGAACCTGACCCCGGTGGTCAGTTCATCCGACCGCCTTTCAACTCACCTCACTGGTCATTCCACACGTCAAGAGATTTTCAAGGGTTCCTAAATAAAAAAAAAAAAAGTAATTTCTGACATTTCCACCAGTCGCGTTTTACTGAACAATAATGAGCCACCAGTCGACCGTTGAGGGACACAATTTCCCATCGAGACGTAGCGGTAGCTTGTGGGTGTGGCTGTGGGGAAGGAACATGCGACCGTTACACTGTAGGTCGCCAGCGTCAAATCGTTTAAAAATAAATACCTGATACATGGAGGAAAAAAAAAAAGGGGGGAGGAGGAGAAATCACTTTCGCCAAATTTCACCAGTCCAAGATATTACAAGAATCATAATTCCACCGCCAATTATGATGAGAGGGAGGGTTGTGTGTGTGAGCGCACACTCCCTCATGGCCAACACCACCTTGCACCACCACCACCACCACGGCCCCCGCCCTCCCAGTTCCTTACGATTGTGCATGTGTGTGTTTGTAATGACTGACTCGTCTCTCTCTTTATATATATATATATATATATATATATATATATATATATATATATATATATATATATATATATATATATATATATATATATATATGTGTGTGTGTGTGTGTTTATTTTTTTTTATTTTTTTTCAACACGCAAATCTCATGACGCTCTCTCTTCCCACATCATATTCCTGAGAACCCAATGACGCTTCTGACTCTCGTCCATGTCCGTGGGTAAGTTCAGGTAATCATCAACGCGTGTTATCAATAACTAATTGTCATCTTCATGGTTCTGCCGTCCGGGTAGGTGAACGCTCTCATATGTTCTTCAGCTGTTCCTTGGAGAGAAACTCCTCCGTCACGTTAGTCTCCGCCTCCAAGTGTTCCCTCTCTCCCTGATAATGATATTCTTCAGCTGCACTGAAACCACGTGACTCATGGTGGCTCATTATGTGTTTGTAATTACGTTTGGCCTTTACCCACAAATGTTAATTAGGATATACATATATATATATATATATATATATATATATATATATATATATATATATATATATATATATATATATATATATGACGGAGTTTGGTAAAGTGTGTGGAAGAAGAAAGTTAAGAGTAAATGTGAATAAGAGCAAGGTTATTAGGTACAGTAGGGTTGAGGGTCAAGTCAATTGGGAGGTGAGTTTGAATGGAGAAAAACTGGAGGAAGTGAAGTGTTTTAGATATCTGGGAGTGGATCTGTCAGCGGATGGAACCATGGAAGCGGAAGTGGATCATAGGGTGGGGGAGGGGGCGAAAATTTTGGGAGCCTTGAAAAATGTGTGGAAGTCGAGAACATTATCCCGGAAAGCAAAAATGGGTATGTTTGAAGGAATAGTAGTTCCAACAATGTTGTATGGTTGCGAGGCGTGGGCTATGGATAGAGTTGTGCGCAGGAGGATGGATGTGCTGGAAATGAGATGTTTGAGGACAATGTGTGGTGTGAGGTGGTTTGATCGAGTAAGTAACGTAAGGGTAAGAGAGATGTGTGGAAATAAAAAGAGCGTGGTTGAGAGAGCAGAAGAGGGTGTTTTGAAATGGTTTGGGCACATGGAGAGAATGAGTGAGGAAAGATTGACCAAGAGGATATATGTGTCGGAGGTGGAGGGAACGAGGAGAAGAGGGAGACCAAATTGGAGGTGGAAAGATGGAGTGAAAAGGATTTTGTGTGATCGGGGCCTGAACATGCAGGAGGGTGAAAGGAGGGCAAGGAATAGAGTGAATTGGAGCGATGTGGTATACAGGGGTTGACGTGCTGTCAGTGGATTGAATCAAGGCATGTAAAGCGTCCGGGGTAAACCATGGAAAGCTGTGTAGGTATGTATATTTGCGTGTGTGGACGTGTGTATGTACATGTGTATGGGGGGGGGGGTGGGCCATTTCTTTCGTCTGTTTCCTTGCGCTACCTCGCAAACGCGGGAGACAGCGACAAAGTATAAAAAAAAAAAAAAAAAAAAAAAAAAAATATATATATATATATATATATATATATATATATATATATATATATATATATATATATATATTATTATTATTATTATTATTATTATTATTATTAGTATTATTATTATTATCATTATTATAATACTTAATCGCTGTCTCCCGCGTCAGCGAGGTAGCGCAAGGAAACAGACGTCTCTCCTTGTTTCAGCGATGTATTCATGTTACTTATGCAAGTTATAGATTAATTGAATTCCAAGTAATTACTCCTTTCTGCAACTTGATTCTTCACCCTCAACATCTTCGGCATAGCAGTGCAACCTCTGGGTGTGGTTGGGGGTCACTTCAATAAGGGTGAGGTCAAAGGTTAGGTTATCATACTTAGGATCATACTTTCGTGCTCTGGGGTCGTACCGTACATGTTCAAGAATCGTACCGTTGAGCTAAATGGATTAAATGCTGACGGAACCACTAGCCTTAGCTACACAGCTCCAGCTGGTGGGGGTGGCTGTACCTACCAGTGTGTGTGTGTGTGTGTGTGTGTGTGTGTGTGTGTGTGTGTGTGTGTGTGTGTGCTTTTGCATTTGATGGTTGTCAGCAACTAAAATGGTGTGTGTGTGTGTGTGTGTGTGTGTGTGTGTGTGTGCGTGCGTGCGTGGGCAACACTCCCTGGCTACAAAAGGATACAGAACGTTGTGTGTTCACTGGACGGTACAGTTTGCACTACGACACTATCTCGTAACCTCTAGGAGTCACCGCCAGGGGTCTGTAGAGTGCATGGTTCTTCATGCCACTACCCGTCGTCGTGCTGCAAGCTGGCACAGACGATCTGTATTAAGCTGTCAGGTCCAGCCAGTCTGGCTCAGCTGAGGGTGGACGTCGCTCGTATGTATGTCTCGCGTTTCATGTTGACTCGGGCAGTCAAATCACCTACTACCCATCTCATTAGTCCTCCTTCGAGAGGCTGACCTTCTACCGGGATAAATGTCACCTTCTTGAAGATTTGGAAGACTCCCCAACCGTATGGGAGACAACAAATATCACGAAATATGCGACAGATGGCCCAAGAATACTTGCAGTCCACCCCACCTACGGGTGGCCAATGGCAAGTGTTTATGACGCTGACGGAGCCACCGGGGTGTACCGCTACGTCACAATCTGAATGGTACAAGGAAGGATACAGTTCCTGACAATCGTACAGTCAAGTAAGACGGGAGCTGGGATTGCTAGACTTCTTCAAGAAACACAGGAACCTATTTTGCCTCGACCTACGGTCACCGGGAAGAAATTTACTGTGGTCACGAGAGAGAGAGAGAGAGAGAGAGAGAGAGAGAGAGAGAGAGAGAGAGAGAGAGAGAGAGAGAGAGAGAGAGAGAGAGAGAGAGAGAGAGAGACGGTACCAATGGGCACACAGGTACTACACCAGCATAAAGGGGAGAGACTACGTAAACACCAGGTACCTGAGGTGTGATGAAGAAAACGAGGGTTGTTACGACAACCTTCCTACTTACCTGCTAATGCAGGGGTGGTGATGCAGGTGTCACTCGTGTGTCAGGACAGATGTGGTCGATGGTAGGGAGCGGGGCAGGCTCAGGTTGACTGCTAGCGTCAGGGAAAGTGTCTGGATGGGCTGGACATTCCTGGTTGTTTCCCCCTGCAGTGTGGAAAGCTTGATCAGGAGGAGAACTTTCACAGAGATCTGTCATCACTGGGGACACAGAATTGTTCAATTTTAGAAATAATTGTCAAGAGAACATTTTTAACTGATGCCTCTGTGTGTGTGTGAAGCCAGTTTACAACTGATACAGACACCTCATCGTGTTCTGCACGGGGTCCTCGGTCCTCTTTCTCTTGAGAATAATACTTTTTAACGTAAAATAATAATAATAACAATAATATATATATATATATATATATATATATATATATATATATATATATATATATATATATATATATATATATATATATATATAACTCAAGTTATTTAGCAGCTACAGGTCAGAAAGCCGACTTTACTCACGATCACACAGGGCCAGACTTGTGCCAGTAATGACACTCCAAGACCACACAGCCGACCTGTGCATCGGCACAGTATACTGCAGCACAGAATACTGCAGCAGGCCGTGACTACAGGCTGCATCCACGCCCACAGCATACCCGCACTCCTCGCACGTTGCCGCACCACCACTCCGTCGGGAGGGAAGGCGGCGGAGCGGCCAACCTCCACAGGTGTATGACTAGAGTTCTTCCTCCTCCTCCTCTTGTGCAGCTGCTCTGAAGAATACGTTTGAGACATAAATTCAAAATTCTATCACTCAAATTGTGCTGTTTTGGTTGCAGACCTGAAACACTTACGTGAAATTCAAAGGGAGCATCTGATAGATAAATGAATATATATATATATATATATATATATATATATATATATATATATATATATATATATATATATATATATATATATATATATATTGGAAAGGATCACAATTTTGCGCGTGATCAAGATATTCCTGAGTCCACGGGGAAAATGAAACACGATAAGTTCCCAAGTGCACTTTCGTGTAATAATCACATCATCAGGGGAGACACAAGAGAGAAATATGTCAGTTGATATACATCGAAGAGACGAAGCTAGGACGTCATTTGGTAAACATGCGATATATATATATATATATATATATATATATATATATATATATATATATATATATATATATATATATATATATATATATGTGTATATTCTTTTATACTATTCGCCATTTCCCGCGGTTGCGAGGTAGCGAAAAGAGGACTGGGCCTTTGAGGGAATATCCTCATCAGGCTCCCTTCTCTGTTCCTTCTTTTGGAAAAAAAAAAAAAAAACGAGAGGGGAGGATTTCCAGCCCCCCTTTCCCTTCCCTTTTAGTCGCCTCCTACGACACGCAGGGAATACGTAGGAAGTATTCTTTATACCCTATCCCCAGGGATAATATATATATATATATATATATATATATATATATATATATATATATATATATATATATATATATATATATATATATTCATATCAAAACAACAAAAAAAGGTCTAACGCACGATAAACGCACAATACATCAACATGAGAATAAAAGATTCATTGGTCTTCAGTGTGTTTGTGAGAGGCTAATGATCGTGTGGGGATCCCACGCCATGGTAAATTATAACCCATCATTACTGCTCTTCCCCGGGTTATTGTTGCTGCAGCATTCGTACATGGAATTATTATACCCAGACAAATAAATGATTTGATGAAATGCGTCTCGTATTTTGCGGTTACTTTATTATACGATGCGTTACGCTGCTACGGACGACACTATTCTTAGTTGCGTTACTCTGCTGCGTACGACAATATTTTAAGCTGCGTTACTATGCTGCGTACGACAATATTTTACAAGTTGCGTTACTCTGCTGCGTACGACTATTTTAAGTTGCGTTACTCTGCTGCGTACGACAATATTTTACAAGCTGCGTTACTCTGCTGCGTACGACTATTTTAAGTTGCGTTACTCTGCTGCGTACGACAATATTTTAAGCTGCGTTACTATGCTGCGTACGACAATATTTTACAAGTTGCGTTACTCTGCTGCGTACGACACTATTTTAAGTTGCGTTACTCGGCTGTGTACGACAATATTTTAAGCTGCGTTACTATGCTGCGTACGACAATATTTTACAAGCTGCGTTACTCTGCTGCGTACGACTATTTTAAGTTGCGTTACTCTGCTGCGTACGACAATATTTTACAAGCTGCGTTACTCTGCTGCGTACGACTATTTTAAGTTGCGTTACTCTGCTGCGTACGACAATATTCTTAGTTGCGTTACTCTGCTGCGTACGACAATATTTTAAGCTGCGTTACTATGCTGCGTACGACAATATTTTACAAGTTGCGTTACTCTGCTGCGTACGACTATTTTAAGTTGCGTTACTCTGCTGCGTACGACAATATTCTAAGTTGCGTTACTCTACTGCGTACGACAATATTTTAAGCTGCGTTACTATGCTGTGTACGACAATATTTTAAGCTGCGTTACTCTGCTGCGTACGACAATATTCTTAGTTGCGTTACTCTGCTGCTTACGACAATATTTTAAGGTGCGTTACTCTGCTGCGTACGACAATATTTCTAAGTTGCGTTACTCTGCTGCGTACGACTATTTTAAGTTGCGTTACTCTGCTGCGTACGACAATATTCTAAGCTGCGTTACTCTGCTGCGTACGACAATATCTTACAAGCTGCGTTACTTTTGCTGCGTACGACAATATTTTAAGTTGCGTTACTCTGTAGCGTACGACAATATCTTATAAGTTGCGTTACTCTGCTGCGTACGACGATATTTGGAGCATGACAGTGAGGCGAGCGAGAGAATGGCCAAAGAGGCAAACTTAAAATGTCGCATGTATGACATGTATAATTACTAGCGTTTGTATCATTCAAGCCGGCACGTGGAGGCTTTTCTACTCACGTACTACATCAGTTATTACCCGTTACGTGTTCCATACTGGTACTGTAAGGGTACTGTAAGGGTCGTGATAATTCATATGACCATTGCTGACAACGCTGGCCATAGTGAACTGAACCTTTTTTTTTTCCCCAACGGCCCTTGGGTATGTATGGTGTGCCTGGCTTCAGACCTTCTAGAATCATGACCTGGCCTCTGACCACAGAGTCAGGTCAAAGGCAAGGGGGTCATCACACCCTGGGGTCATGACGCAATGTTCACCAGACGTACTAGCGCGTTCTAATGGCCAGAGATAAAAGCAATAGGCCGAGAGGAAGTTAATATTTTAAAAGCGTTCGAACAATCATTTTAGCCCTCCCAATTTTTTTGTGAAGTCTGACACAGAAAAATGTCAAGCACTCGACATGTGCACTTAGCGAGTCAGTCTCTCTCTCTCTCTCTCTCGTTGAAACTGCATCCGTCCTCATCCATGGCGTGTTGGTATGGACTCTTCACTGTGATTTCCCTTCCCTCCCTCCTCAGTTCTAGTAAGCTGGAGACCTTCGAGTTATTCTGATTTTGAAAAGTATTTATGTCTTCGGGTTTACACTTCTGTCGTCTTTAAACGCTACGAGCTTTCACTGAAATACAAAGAGGTTTATGAAAGGGGAAAACAGGAGACAAGGAATGCATTGGTGAGTCGACACCTTATGAGTGCATTTTGGTTATTTGTAGAATACAGGAAATCGTTGATAAAAAGGAGAAAAAGTGTAGGGGACAGGAAAGAACCTTGATGGACACCGCTTTTGATGGAGAAAAGGAGGATATGGGGGAGGCTGATTCATCAACAAGCACAGAGACAGATCGGCCGGAGCGGAAGCTTGATATGAGGGAGCACAGTTGGGGAGGAAAGCCTAGAGATGAGACCCCGATGCTACACCCTGTCAAAAGCCTTGGATATGTCAAGGGCTACTAGATACGACTCCCCAAAATGTTTCAGATATGAAGACCGGACATTAGCAAGATAGGAAAGAATGTCACCAGTGGGTCTCGCCTTACGGATGCCATACTGGTGACCAAAGAGAAGACTGTGAGATTCAAGATGTCTGGGGCTATGTGAGTTGACGAGGGATTTAAAGACTTTGGATATGATAGATGCCAAAGCAACAAGACAATAGTTATAAGGGTGAGATCGGTCACCCTTCTTAGTGATGGAATGTGTCAACGCAGGCTTCCAAGAAGGGAAAGTTTTGGCTTCAAACAGAGCAAGCAAAGGTGCAAGTTCAGAGGCACACTTTTTTGTACAAGGGGTTGGATGCCTCAGGACCATAAGCCTTGCTTGTGTCCAGAGAAAGAAGCGCATTTCGGACAGTCCGGAAAGAGATTACGGGGAGGGGAATAGGATTAGTAAGACGAGCATCAGGAGGTGAAGAAATGTTAGTCATCCAAAAAGGATTTAGAGAGCAAACGGGAACAGAGTTGCTTTGTCTACGGAAAAGTGAAGGAAAGGTAGAGCGACAGAAGTTGTGAGCGATGTCCTTAGCTAAAGACAAGAAAAATCTATCAGAGGATGACGAGGAGAGGTTATCGCACTTCCTTTGAATAAATGAACGCTTTGCCTCACGGATAACTTACATACAATGATCACGAGCAGTGACAGAAGCTGGATAAAAGTCGGAGGAAGGAGAGTTTTCCAAACCCGATATGCCTAAATGACCTCAGAACAGGAAAGGTTGAACCATAGACTGGATGAAGAGGTCGATTTGGAGGAGGGGATAAATGTTTCCATTCTCGCAAGAATAGCCGCTCCTACGCGTCTGGCGGAGACACAAGCATCATCCCATAAGAGACAGTAATTTAACCAAGGAAAGTCAGAAAATAGTTGTTGTAAGTGATTTCAGACGAGAATTTCGACAGCGAGTTCGTTTACTAAGCAGGAAGGCTGAAAAGCTAACTTTCGTCGACATGATTTATGCGCTGGGTAACAACATCGCTACAAGGTGTTTGCTTGGTAAACACAGGCAGGTGTAGTGACGACTCAACTGCCGTCAGGCACTCCCTCAAGGCCAGGTATCACAGTGCTATGTCAGGCAGTTGTCAACTGTTGTTGTTTATCCTCAGACCAAGGGATGAAGTTGGTATACCCTCGCTGGTAGGGCCTGACTCTTACCAAGAACGTTATGTCAACATATACAACCTCAAGGGTAACTGTCCAACTCGGTCGCTGTCGAAATTCTCGTCTGATATAACTTTTGTTTTTCCTCACTCTCGAGTGTCCTTAACAATCCCTTGAGCAAGATGATGGGAACCTTGGGTTTGATGGCATTTTCTTTGACCTGACCCTGAGGGTTCAGGCTAAAGACCCTTATCTATCCATGGGTCGCACCGTCGTACTCAAAGGTCGCACCGTCGTGTTCAAGTATCGTAGCGTCGTTTTCAAGTACTGTAGCGTCGTGCTCAAGTATCGTAACGTCGTGTTCAAGTATTGTAGCGTCGAGCTCAAGGATCGTAAAGTCGTGCTTTCAGGAGATATATGGACAATTCATTTCATGCTGCAAGAAGACGTACATCCAGTCGATCACAGGTGTGTTTGGATAAAGAGTACCTCCAGTGTTCCGACACACCTCACTGTGGTTATGACATGGCGGGGGCTGGCTGCGGTACTGCCCCACTGCTCCCTACCCCAAAAGCTGCCTTCGTCAGACAACAGTAAACTCGGCAGTGCAGCATTATGGGTGTTCAGCACATACAATCCCTGGAGCATATCCTTCCTTGCTGGCGGTGCAGATGGATCCTTGGGTTAAAACCCTTGAGCAAGACCGTGCAACCCTTGAGCCTGACATTACAGTAAACGTTGACCACAATGGTTATGACCCTCCAATATGATACCTCGTCATGTTTCCCCATAGTATGTGGCCGGACATCCAGCACATGGTACACTATACTTTAAGCTATCCTTGGTCATGCCTTTTCCCTTCTTGTTTTCAACGCATCCCATATCTTCATCCCTGAGAAGCTCTGCCTTGTGTGTATAGATATGTAGCTAGAGTCGAGTGTACATAAAAATATGTAGTTAAGGTTGTTTGTGTATAAGGATGTGAAGTTAGGGTAGTCTGCGTCTACTGAAATGTAGTCAGGGGGTCGTGAGTGTATACAGATATGTAGATAGGGTCGTGAGTGTATATAGATATGTAGATAGGGTCGTGAGTGTATACAGATATGTAGATAGGGTCGTGAGTGTATACAGATATGTAGATAGGGTCGTGAGTGTATACAGATATGTAGATAGGGTCGTGAGTGTATACAGATATGTAGATAGGGTCGTGAGTGTATACAGATATGTAGATAGGGTCGTGAGTGTATACAGATATGTAGATAGGGTCGTGAGTGTATACAGATATGTAGATAGGGTCGTGAGTGTATACAGATATGTAGATAGGGTCGTGAGTGTATACAGATATGTAGATAGGGTCGTGAGTGTATACAGATATGTAGATAGGGTCGTGAGTGTATACAGATATGTAGATAGGGTCGTGAGTGTATACAGATATGTAGATAGGGTCGTGAGTGTATACAGATATGTAGATAGGGTCGTGAGTGTATACAGATATGTAGATAGGGTCGTGAGTGTATACAGATATGTAGATAGGGTCGTGAGTGTATACAGATATGTAGATAGGGTCGTGAGTGTATACAGATATGTAGATAGGGTCGTGAGTGTATACAGATATGTAGATAGGGTCGTGAGTGTATACAGATATGTAGATAGGGTCGTGAGTGTATACAGATATGTAGATAGGGTCGTGAGTGTATACAGATATGTAGATAGGGTCGTGAGTGTATACAGATATGTAGATAGGGTCGTGAGTGTATACAGATATGTAGATAGGGTCGTGAGTGTATACAGATATGTAGATAGGGTCGTGAGTGTATACAGATATGTAGATAGGGTCGTGAGTGTATACAGATATGTAGATAGGGTCGTGAGTGTATACAGATATGTAGATAGGGTCGTGAGTGTATACAGATATGTAGATAGGGTCGTGAGTGTATACAGATATGTAGATAGGGTCGTGAGTGTATACAGATATGTAGATAGGGTCGTGAGTGTATACAGATATGTAGATAGGGTCGTGAGTGTATACAGATATGTAGATAGGGTCGTGAGTGTATACAGATATGTAGATAGGGTCGTGAGTGTATACAGATATGTAGATAGGGTCGTGAGTGTATACAGATATGTAGATAGGGTCGTGAGTGTATACAGATATGTAGATAGGGTCGTGAGTGTATAC
Organism: Panulirus ornatus; assembly: GCF_036320965.1. NCBI lineage: Eukaryota > Metazoa > Arthropoda > Malacostraca > Decapoda > Palinuridae > Panulirus > Panulirus ornatus. The sequence continues at coordinate 22,417,792 of NC_092266.1, read as the reverse complement.
AGATATGTAGATAGGGTCGTGAGTGTATACAGATATGTAGATAGGGTCGTGAGTGTATACAGATATGTAGATAGGGTCGTGAGTGTATACAGATATGTAGATAGGGTCGTGAGTGTATACAGATATGTAGATAGGGTCGTGAGTGTATACAGATATGTAGATAGGGTCGTGAGTGTATACAGATATGTAGATAGGGTCGTGAGTGTATACAGATATGTAGATAGGGTCGTGAGTGTATACAGATATGTAGATAGGGTCGTGAGTGTATACAGATATGTAGATAGGGTCGTGAGTGTATACAGATATGTAGATAGGGTCGTGAGTGTATACAGATATGTAGATAGGGTCGTGAGTGTATACAGATATGTAGATAGGGTCGTGAGTGTATACAGATATGTAGATAGGGTCGTGAGTGTATACAGATATGTAGATAGGGTCGTGAGTGTATACAGATATGTAGATAGGGTCGTGAGTGTATACAGATATGTAGATAGGGTCGTGAGTGTATACAGATATGTAGATAGGGTCGTGAGTGTATACAGATATGTAGATAGGGTCGTGAGTGTATACAGATATGTAGATAGGGTCGTGAGTGTATACAGATATGTAGATAGGGTCGTGAGTGTATACAGATATGTAGATAGGGTCGTGAGTGTATACAGATATGTAGATAGGGTCGTGAGTGTATACAGATATGTAGATAGGGTCGTGAGTGTATACAGATATGTAGATAGGGTCGTGAGTGTATACAGATATGTAGATAGGGTCGTGAGTGTATACAGATATGTAGATAGGGTCGTGAGTGTATACAGATATGTAGATAGGGTCGTGAGTGTATACAGATATGTAGATAGGGTCGTGAGTGTATACAGATATGTAGATAGGGTCGTGAGTGTATACAGATATGTAGATAGGGTCGTGAGTGTATACAGATATGTAGATAGGGTCGTGAGTGTATACAGATATGTAGATAGGGTCGTGAGTGTATACAGATATGTAGATAGGGTCGTGAGTGTATACAGATATGTAGATAGGGTCGTGAGTGTATACAGATATGTAGATAGGGTCGTGAGTGTATACAGATATGTAGATAGGGTCGTGAGTGTATACAGATATGTAGATAGGGTCGTGAGTGTATACAGATATGTAGATAGGGTCGTGAGTGTATACAGATATGTAGATAGGGTCGTGAGTGTATACAGATATGTAGATAGGGTCGTGAGTGTATACAGATATGTAGATAGGGTCGTGAGTGTATACAGATATGTAGATAGGGTCGTGAGTGTATACAGATATGTAGATAGGGTCGTGAGTGTATACAGATATGTAGATAGGGTCGTGAGTGTATACAGATATGTAGATAGGGTCGTGAGTGTATACAGATATGTAGATAGGGTCGTGAGTGTATACAGATATGTAGATAGGGTCGTGAGTGTATACAGATATGTAGATAGGGTCGTGAGTGTATACAGATATGTAGATAGGGTCGTGAGTGTATACAGATATGTAGATAGGGTCGTGAGTGTATACAGATATGTAGATAGGGTCGTGAGTGTATACAGATATGTAGATAGGGTCGTGAGTGTATACAGATATGTAGATAGGGTCGTGAGTGTATACAGATATGTAGATAGGGTCGTGAGTGTATACAGATATGTAGATAGGGTCGTGAGTGTATACAGATATGTAGATAGGGTCGTGAGTGTATACAGATATGTAGATAGGGTCGTGAGTGTATACAGATATGTAGATAGGGTCGTGAGTGTATACAGATATGTAGATAGGGTCGTGAGTGTATACAGATATGTAGATAGGGTCGTGAGTGTATACAGATATGTAGATAGGGTCGTGAGTGTATACAGATATGTAGATAGGGTCGTGAGTGTATACAGATATGTAGATAGGGTCGTGAGTGTATACAGATATGTAGATAGGGTCGTGAGTGTATACAGATATGTAGATAGGGTCGTGAGTGTATACAGATATGTAGATAGGGTCGTGAGTGTATACAGATATGTAGATAGGGTCGTGAGTGTATACAGATATGTAGATAGGGTCGTGAGTGTATACAGATATGTAGATAGGGTCGTGAGTGTATACAGATATGTAGATAGGGTCGTGAGTGTATACAGATATGTAGATAGGGTCGTGAGTGTATACAGATATGTAGATAGGGTCGTGAGTGTATACAGATATGTAGATAGGGTCGTGAGTGTATACAGATATGTAGATAGGGTCGTGAGTGTATACAGATATGTAGATAGGGTCGTGAGTGTATACAGATATGTAGATAGGGTCGTGAGTGTATACAGATATGTAGATAGGGTCGTGAGTGTATACAGATATGTAGATAGGGTCGTGAGTGTATACAGATATGTAGATAGGGTCGTGAGTGTATACAGATATGTAGATAGGGTCGTGAGTGTATACAGATATGTAGATAGGGTCGTGAGTGTATACAGATATGTAGATAGGGTCGATCAGCACACCGACTCGCTCGGACCTGAGGTCCTCGACCCTAAGATTATCTCCGGCAGCCTCTTGCATGGTATCGCGTTTTCTTTGACACCCTTCACTCAACCAGCTCTCACACCCACTCATGTGTCAGTTCTTATTCATTCACTCACTCATTCATTCATGCAAACCCTTTTAATTCTCTCTCTCTCTCTCTCTCTCTCTCTCTCTAGAAACAGAGGATTATCTCTAACCATCCCTCGCCTCCTCCATTATCGTCCTTCGACTCATCTTTCCCCTTGCTCCTCTCTCTCTCTCTCTCTCTCTCTCTCTCTCTCTCTCTCTCTCTCTCTCTCTCTCTCTCTCTCTCTCTCTCTCTCCTCCGCCGTTCCCTGCCAGAGTTACGACCTCAGCCACTCCCTGGCTCTAACACTAGATCCTGTGGCGCATCAACTTTAATGGCAGTTTTCACTTTACTGTCCATTCTCTGGTTACCACTATAGTGGGGTTCTCCGGGCGGCGTCCAACAGGGCCTTTACTTTGATCCTACAGTCTTTATTATTCTCTTTACGTTGCTCTGTCTCACTCTTCATCTTACACACTACTTACCTTATTCTCACACATTCGTTCTTCCCTCCCTCTCACTTTGCTCTCACCCTCTTACATTTTTCTTCCGCATCCTTACCTCCGCCACTTACCTTCCTCACACCACATTCTTACCTTTCCCCGCTCTTACCTTGCTTGCTTTTCCTTACCCCGCCCTCTCCAAATTCCTTCTTCCCACTCCACTTCCCATCCGCTCACGTTGATCCCTGCCACACTTCACCTTCTCACGCTATTAACTTTCACTTTCAGTCCTCTTGATGCACCTCAAGGGTTCCACACTCCATCCATTCCCTCTCCAAACTCTGACACACGCCTCCCTCTCGCATTTCACTCTCTGTCCGTCTCAGCTCCATGTACAGCCCCAGCGGCAGGCTGCAGGCTGAGAGCATCCGGTCATAGCTCACCGAGACGACATTACCCACTCCCCCAGGGCAGGCCAGAGTCCATGCACGCACTTGTGCGTCCACTCACGATCATCCCACATCCTCCTCACCTGATGCCTACTTCACTAACCTCCCACCATCTACAACTGATGATGGACACTCAGAATACTACATAATACTATCCTTCAGCAGATGACCTCGTCAAGGACCAGGATGCCTGCTGTCCAATGGCTTCCTTGAGTACCTGGCTAGATCCTGACGAGGTTTTGTATCGTCAGGCTGGGGCCCTTCGAGTCTCCGGAACTATGAACTGGTCAAAGGTGTTTGATCTGGTAATTCTGGATTCATGTGATGTAGATGTTTGGATAAGTTGACGAGATATACAGAACACCGGATACGATCTGTATAAAGGGTGATGAATCGACTGTCTTTTCTGTCTATGTACACGGACGTCAGTGATGTGGACGGGAGGACAGTGATGTTGGACGGGTGAGGGACTGTGGGAGGGATGAATCCTAGTGAAGGAGGGAAGGTGAGGGGAGAGGTAAAGAAGGAAGGAAGGAAGGAGGGAGGAAGAGTCGGCAGCGGCCGAGGGACTTGTGGAGGCCAAGCCTCGGCCCAGAGACCTGGCCCGTCCACTGGCCGGCCAGCTTTAACCCTCTCGCTAGACCAGGTCTCCCTCGGTCAGAGAGTAGCGCTTCACCAAGAGGTCTGTCCTCCGCACAATCCTGACACATTCACATTAATTCTGTTTATATATATATATATATATATATATATATATATATATATATATATATATATATATATATATATATATATATATATATATATATCCTCTTAGTTAATATATTCGCGAGAAAAAACAATAGTGTAATTACACACACACGCACTTATGAATCATATGCAAACACACACGTCAACAAAATCGGCCACACATAGATAAACACACACAAACACACATGAATCGTATGTACACAAATTTAGGGATACTTAGTCTGACCCAACGACTGTGGTCGTCCATCACATACAAACACACACGCGCGCGCGCGCGCGTCTTTGCAACAGATTCCTGAAACAGTTCCCACGGCCTCCACACGCGCGCTCTGTACTGCTTTGTCTTGTACGCTTACACACACACACACACACACACACACACACACACACACAAATCCGTCTCCCTCACACCTGCCAACCTACACATGGCAGACGACCCTGATTCATCCGTCGGGTGATTTCTATTCATCATCGCTAAACAAAAAATTAAGGGACTTCGAAGTACACTGTTCTTCTCCAGCTGCCGCAGGAACGCAGACGAAGTATACAACTCGTCCAGGCAGTGGAGGCCGACGGAACACTGACGCAATGCTTTTTTTTTTTTTTTTTTTTTTTGGAGGAAGTTGTTCTCTTATCGACGCAGCGGTGTAAATTCCCACGGTGGGCGGAGGGCGTCGCACCACACCTAACACATCCACATACCCGCACGCCACGCACACCACCACCGCCACCTCTTCCACCACCTCCTCCTCGAGAGGCCATCGCCGACGTGGCCTCGAGGGGTCTAGCGATTCCCTGCCGTCGTCGGAGGGGCGTCTCGCACACACCTCAGACATCAGGACACCACCACCCCCCGAGCACGACCGAGGCGTAACGCGCCCCCGGGACCTGTGTTTCCCACGGTCTGCGGGCCTGGGTGGGGTTAGGGGAGACTCTTCGCCTCACCTGTACGACCATAAGGCACGGATATACCGTCCACATAAAACACATGGCTCCCCTCAAACATGCGTGGCGGCTGTTTACAAGTCATTACCGTTGGGCCTGAGACTCGTTTGTGAATGGAATCAATACGTGGGTAATGAGGCCGTCTCCAGTGTATATCGGCCCGCTAGACTCCTGACTTTATTTTAAAGGTGAGATTGTTCCTGAGGGAGGCGGCGACGGCGGAGGCGGTGGTGCTTGGCGTCCGGGAAGGGGGACATAACCCCGGCAGGGTCGTGGTCCGCGCCCCACCACACGGATGTCTCCCCGCACCTCAAGCCAGTCTCTGATGACGTGCGACGCCGCTGCATGGGGATGCGAAGACGACTCAAGCCTTCAAGGTATTACCGAAGTTATGGTGTGAAACGATGGAATATAAACAATACGCGGAATGAACGTGACCCTGGGCACGACGGTGTCCTGAGTATGACAGACTGACCTTTGACCTGATGCCTACGGGTCAGGTCAAAGACGCCGATCATCATACCCAAACGTCACACAGATTTCTTCTAAAGATTTCTTGCCTGTTTTCGTTGCCGTCAGTTCTACAACCGTTCCTCCTCCAACATACAGCACGTCACCACGCCGGGTTACAAGTTTCCACGACCAGCACAGTCCAGTAAAACGAGGAGAGAGAGAGAGAGAGAGAGAGAGAGAGAGAGAGAGAGAGAGAGAGAGAGAGAGAGAGAGAGAGAGAGAGAGAGAGAGAGAGTTATTTTGGCGAAGACCAGAACACCGCCCTCATTCATGGGCCTTCTTCAGGGCTTTACACATGCAGGCGGTCCTCTTTCCGTGTGGTGGTTAGCTTTACTGTCCATTAGTCAGCACGGGTCTGCATGGGTTCGAATCCTAGGCGCGGCAGTCAGCCCAAACCCAACCCAGGTATTCATATTGCCCTTGGAGGCGGTGTATAAATGAGTAACTTAGTTAGGATGGTGTGTGTGTGTGTGTGTGTGTGTGTGTGTGTGTGTGTGTGTGTGTGTGTGTGTGTGTGTGTGTGTTCACACGAAGAAAAATTAGACACGGTACTTATATACAAGGTTAAAATATTGGAGGCAACATGAGTGCAAAACTTTCTCCCCGTGACACACAAATTAGTAATCACACTTTCTCCAAGAAACAAAAATACGAACATTACATTTATTCAGATTCAAGTACACTGCACACACGTGAATTTAAGTGTGTATGTAATTTATTCATAATCATATACACACACGACAAAAGTTACATATACACATATCATTCCACAGGTATATATATATATATATATATATATATATATATATATATATATATATATATATATATATATATATTAATACAAGGACAAAATTATATGTATATATTCATACAGACTCGGGCAGGATTAATACATACGCGCGCCAGTGTCACTGAACCACTGCTAATGGTCAGGCGCCACACCCGCGCCACCATTACATCCTCTATTTCCTCCATTATCTCACTCTTTTTTAGCGAGTGTGACCGCGCGTGACACACTCGCCCCAGCACCCACGCCCTCACCTCGCCCACGGGGAGGTGCACGCCACTGGAGGCCTTCTCCCGGCAACAGAACAGCAAGAAACAGAGCAAAATCATTCAGTGTGTGTCTTGTCTTTCCCAAATTCGGTGTTATCGTATCCGAGCCGGATATTACCCCCTCCTCACATCCGGATATTCGGTAAAAGCTCCATGTACATGCATTTGTAATACAGCCTCTCTTATCCGGAAGTTTCTGGAAGAGAGATTCGGAAATATTTTCTTTTTTTTTTTTCCGGTGTAGAGATCGCTACCGGATGTGTAGTCGACAGTGGTTCCTATGTCGTCGAATGAAAGACTTTTTCTCTTCGTGATTCTGCAAACTTGTTAAAAGTTCACCTTTTACGTAACGAAGGCCAGATGGAGTCCTGACGAAGACTGTGTGTGTGCGTGTGTGTGTGTGTGTGTGTGTGTGTGTGTCCAGTACTGTGGACTAAGAGGATTACGGCTACTGGCAGATCTTGGCAGAGGTGAGTTGCCCGTCATCCTCGCGTAGCGCTATGACAGCGTCAACTCCTCGGGCAACAGGACGAGGTGTGTCCCCGTGTGTACTGAATACTCTATGACCCGTACCACTCTGGGATCAGGTCAGCCCGGGTGAAGTGAGGTCATCCAGTCGCACGGTAGCACCGTCCTGTTGAAAGGGTCGTGCTCGATGGTCGTACCGTCGTGCTCGATGGTCGTACCGTCATGTTCGGTGGTCGTACCGCCGTGCTCTGTGGTCGTACTGCCGTGTTCGGTGGTCGTACCGCCGTGCTCTGTGGTCGTACTGTCGTGCTCGGTGGTCGTACCGCCGTGCTCGGTGGTCGTACCGCCGTGCTCGATGGTCGTACCGCCGTGTTCGGTGGTCGTACCGCCGTGTTCCGTGGTCGTAACGCCGTGTTCCGTGGTCGTACCGCCGTGTTCCGTGGTCGTACCGCCGTGTTCGGTGGTCGTACCGCCGTGCTCTGTGGTCGTACTGTCGTGCTCGGTGGTCGTACCGCCGTGTTCGGTGGTCGTACCGCCGTGTTCGGTGGTCGTACCGCCGTGTTCCGTGGTCGTACCGCCGTGTTCCGTGGTCGTACCGCCGTGTTCGGTGGTCGTACCGCCGTGTTCGGTGGTCGTACCGCCGTGTTCGGTGGTCGTACCGCCGTGTTCAAGGGGTTAAAATCCAACTGTTTTCAAGACGCCAGAGTCTCCGGGCTGACCAGAGTCACGGTGAGATTTTTGTCCGTTTCGAAACGTTTCTATTTGGTTCGTCTGAGTCACCTATGACTCTACGGATGTCGTAATCAAGCCACATTTTGGGCAAATTCAATCGTTATAAAACTTCATATAGGAACATATATTAGTCGCTTAAGTATGGCGTGTGACGCCATAATTGACCTGGAAACTTTTAAAAGGTAATTTCATGACCACGTGTAAATATGGATCTGTTCTGAACACGTTTGGATTTATTCATTTTTTTCTTATGCACGCGTTTGATTCTTGCTTAGGGTGAGGGGTGGGTGCTTGGGGAGGAGGGTGAGGGGAGTTGGGGGGTGCTGGAGTGAGGGGAGGGAGGGAGAAGTGGTGGTGTAAGAGAGACGTGAGAGCCGGCAACATGACGGGATAAGCAACGTTGTGTCCACACAGTGCGGCCGGTCGCTCGAGTGGAGAAGCTCCACCGACCGAACCGACCCCAACGTTAGCCGTGCCTGCCTCCGCCTTCGTCCCGTCGCTCCGTGCCGGCCACGCCCTACATCCCGCGCTCGACATATTTCCGGATGTCCTCACCTTCCGAGGTCGGTCTCACTCTGGACGGAGGGCTTCCACACCGTTGGGAGAGGAGGAGGAGGAGGGCGCGAGAGGTGTGACGGGCGTTGGGTGTGGGATGCTGGACACCTCGTCCGTCTCGCTGGCCGCGGCCGACCACCCGCCAATCGGACACAGACGCCGTCGTTGCGCGGGAGAGAGAGAGAGAGAGAGAGAGAGAGAGAGAGAGAGAGAGAGAGAGAGAGAGAGAGAGAGAGAGAGAGAGAGAGAGAGAGAGAGAGAGAGAGAGAGAGAGAGAGAGAGAGGTAATGGCGCGCTAACTGGTTCCGGTTCCGGTGTCGGGGCCATGAGAGGAAGTATCTGTTGCCAGTATGAGGTAGTTACCGCCATGATGCCGGCTGGGGGGATTGTGGTCATGGCTGGATGTGCTAGCAGCCACCATCATGACGCACGGCTCGACTCTCAAATTTTTTTTTTTATGTGTGTATGTGTGCGGTGCGTGTTTTTGGCGGGAAGTTGCTTTGTCCGGAGACATTGCAACACAGCACGCGAGTACGTGTGTGTGGGTGTGTGGTGTGTGCGCGAGCGGATGTGCGAGTAGCGTGCCTCCGCGTACACGCTAAGGCTGCCGCTTGTGGGAGAGAAAAAGTATTGAACTGCTTTCGCTTCAATTTATCAATAACATCATAAATCGTTCGAGCGTTTAACTTCTACACCTTTGGCTTGCGTGATGGCCTGGCCTCTGACCTGAACCCTATGAGTCAAGTTAAAGGTAAGGCCATTATTCCACAGGGGTCGTTACGTACGGCTTATAATGGTCGTTCCCTCGAGCTCAAGGGTCGTGCCATCACGTTCAGAGGGTCGTACCGTCATCGTGTTCAGGGGACGCGCCGTCGTGTTGAGGGGAACGACCTGTCGTACAAGAGTGACCGCAAAGACGTGGGTTTCTTGTGAGAACAGACTCATCCTCTGTGGTCAGGCTTCAGCCTCCCTGATAGAGGAGGTCAGGCTGAAGCCTCCCTGATACAGGAGGTCAGGCTGAAGCCTCCCTGATACAGGAGGTCAGGCTGAAGCCTCCCTGATACAGGTCAGACTGAAGTCTCCCTGATACATGAGGTCAGGCTGAAGCCTCCCTGATACTGAGATCAGGCTAAAGTCTCCCTGATACAGGAGGTCAGACTGAAGCCTCCCTGATACAGAAGGTCAGGCTGAAGCCTCCCTGATACAGGAGGTCAGGCTGAAGCCTCCCTGATACAGGAGGTCAGGCTGAAGCCTCCCTGATACAGGTCAGACTGAAGTCTCCCTGATACATGAGGTCAGGCTGAAGCCTCCCTGATACTGAGATCAGGCTAAAGTCTCCCTGATACAGGAGGTCAGACTGAAGCCTCCCTGATACAGAAGGTCAGGCTGAAGCCTCCCTGATACAGGTCAGACTGAAGCCTCCCTGATACAGGAGGTCAGGCTGAAGCCTCCCTCCTGATACAGAAGGTCAGACTGAAGCCTCCCTGATACAGGAGGTCAGACTGAAGCCTCCCTGATACAGGAGGTTAGGTCAGTCTGATGGCTGTCATGGTGACCAGATGGTCCAACCCTACCTACAACGAGAGGCATGGCAAACTATGCCTGCCTGGGACAGGGCGCCTTTCTAGGACTCGTGTGTGTGTGTGTGTGTGTGTGTGTGTGTGTGTGTGTGTGTGTGTCATAAAGCTAAGTGAGCCAGCTTATGTAATTAATCAACCATGTTGTACTTAGCGATACAGTTATCTGGCCACTAGGGGGGTGTGTGTGTGTCTCACAAAGACTCTCTATAACCTCCGTGGTAATCCTTTTGCGCCACCGGCCACAGTGGTGAGTGTCGAGGGTGGCGGGGGGGCCGCGCGGCATGATACACTCCTCACACGTCGGTGGGGAGAAATCAAAGCTTGGTGGCTGCTGCAGCCACGTCCTGCCCAGGGCGTGTGTGTGTGTGTGGGGTGTAAGTGGCCGCGGGGGCAGTGGGGGAGCCAGGTCGTCCGCCACCAGGCGTGCCTGACCCACAGCTACACCGACTTTACTTGCGTTTATGGACATCACGAGGAAGACCAACGGGATCCTGCGGCCTGTCCTTGGGTCGAGGGAGCCTCTGACCCCGCGTCCTACATCCTGGGCCCCTGGCAGGTCCTGACCATACCAGGAACAGCTCTCCTCCTGGCCAGCCAGCCTGACCAACACGATCCTTCAAATCAGGGTAGGGGAGACCAGTTTAACAGTGACCAGTGATATAGTCCTGTGAATTAGCTAGCACAGTCACTGAATCAGGACAGTGAAATGTTTTATAACACTGTCCCGGGACTCGATTTTTATTTCTTTTATTTTTTTTTTTTTTTTTGCATACATGAATACTGAACAGTACCTGTTTACCCTCTGGCACACGAGAGTGCGATCTCTGAGTACGATAATGTAAACGGTTGGGTACGATGGCGTGGCGCAGGACCGGACCGATAAGGATTGTGTTGAGGGACCGTCATAATACTCGTGATGGTTATGGAATAAAACCCGAGGTTGTCCGGTCCTCGGTCTGTCCGCTCGTATATATTTCACAAAAAATGGCTCCCTGACGTGCCGTACTCGGCACAGAGGTGCGGTGCCAAGGTAGCATGATATGATACCTCGAACGGTTTCACCGTACCGGTAGCAAATGGGTCGTTGTCCGCCATTTGGAGAGAGCAGTGCCTGTGGATGCTACACACGGTGTAGGTGCTAGTGAAGAGCGTAAGAAGTTCGTAAGGCGAAAGTTTGGGGATGGTGAGGTATGCATATGATGCAGTAACAATAGCAGGGTCGAGTTCTGGGACGCTGGTGTATGCATATGATGCAGTAGCGATACCAGAGTCGGCAAACGACTGCTGGTGGAGTGTGGCCGTACGCAAGAATTACTTGCTTGTGTCTGAGCATCAGGGACGTGAGGTGTGTTTGGATGGGCAGAATACGAAGCGATTCCAAGGGTTGAGACACACGTGTCGTCGTCCCAGGAGCAACACACCCCGCAGCGTCGAGACGTTAAATATGAAGTTACAGTTGACGCTCAGGCTTTCATGGAGGTCATGTGAGGATGATGTATAGTGAGCCATCAGGAGTAGTTGTGGGATCCTGAGCCACGAGTTCCCGGGGTGGTGGTGTGTACATTTGGGGGAGTGTAGTGTGGAGGGTAAGAGAGGTGTCAGGTTGAGGGAAGTGGAGTCAGGGGTCAGTCTGGGGAGCGAGTGTGGAGGGAGGTACGTGGGTAAGACCCTGCTTGACCAGAACACTGTGGGATACACACAGTTGTCGGTGTATGCACGTCGCGTGTCACCCTCCTGCTCTGTGTGTGTGTGTGTGTGTGTGTGTGTGTGTGTGTGTGTGTGTGGTTAGAAACACGTACATGTGACGTACTGACTGACGATCTGCAATAATTGTGGGGATTAGCGTTGCATATGTCAACTTACGTCATAAAGTCATAAAATGTGGTGAAAAAATACAGAGGTAATATTCGACTGTTCCCGTTATTATATATATATTATATATATATATATATATATATATATATATATATATATATATATATACTTGTTTATATGTTTGTAAAAAAACTTTTGCATTATTTCGTACGCTATAAGTTTTGAAGATCTGCCAGCCATAACTTGTGGAGTGTTGAGTTACAGGCGCCGGAGTTTCGGCGGCAAGAGCAGGAGGAGGAGGAGGAGTTACATACACACAACTCCAGGGAACTTGTCAAGTTGATAACACGCCGGTGTTTGAGATTCCAGAGCGTAGCGTGTATAGCGGCCAGAACGTCCTCAGAGGCCAGGAGGTCTTGGCCAGAGCGTCCTTAGTGGCCAGAGGGACTTGACCAGAGCCTCCTAAGGATAGTGGCCAGAGGGCCTTGGCCAGAGCGTCCTCAGAGGCCAGAAGGCCTTGGCCAGAGCGTCCTCAGAGGCCAGAGGGCTTTGACTAGAGCGTCCTTAGTGGCCAGAGGGCCTTGGCCAGAGCGTCCTCAGAGGCCAGAGGGCCTTTGACTAGAGCGTTCTTAGTGGCCAGAGGGCCTTGGCCAGAGCGTCCTCAGAGGCCAGAGGGCCTTGGCCAGAGCGTCCTCAGAGGCCAGAGGGCCTTGGCCAGGGCGACCTCAGCTGCAGCAGCATCTGTTGTGCAAATTGAGGACCAGCCGGGGTTGGAGGCGACCTTGCCAGGGTGTGACAGATGATGTTTGGTCGTTCATTACGACCCTGATGGAGAGGACGGGTGCAGACGGGCGGAGAAGAAAGAGTGAGCTGGGGTCAAATGGACGGGTGTCTTTCTCTTTAGTGATAAACAGATTTTCTTGAACTACTCCAGCACAGTTATACGACCCTTGTGCCCTACGGCACGACCCATGGGTATATGATGGGCGGAACGCTACACTCTCTCCACTGTCCTCGCAAATACTCTTTTCTGTGTGTGTGTGTGTGTGTGTGTGTGTGTGTGTGTGTGTGTGTGTGTGTGTGTATTCCTCAGCTATGACTTGTATAATGTGACACTTGTCTTTGGTTGTTGTATCGAAGACAGGGACTCTCACGGAGACAGGGTCCTCCACGAAGACAGGGGGACCTCAAGGAAGACAGGGGACCTCCACGAATGGTGGAGTCGATGGTTTTGGGTCAAATGATCAAGAGACGGAGGCTAAAATCTTGGCTCTCTTGTAAACCAACACCAGCATGACCCTTAGCCATGATGGAGTGAACCTTAAAATGTCAGTTTACAAAGCCAGGTCATCTTACCCAAGGGTTCGTACCGTCATGCTCAGGAAGGTTCGAGAATGATATTTATCTTTGCCGCATTTGGTGTTTCGCGACCGAGGGAGATTCAGAATGGAGTCATCCCTATCTCAATTTCCGTCTCGCAGGCCCCAGCAACATCCCCAGGTCGCCATCAGTCTGGCAGTACCCCACAGGCCTCCTTACCAGAGCCATCTTCTAACCTCACCAAGCAGGGCCCCCACACCAAAGCCATCTTCCAACCTCACTCGGCCAGTAAGCCGCTGACGAGAGCTTAGCTGAGTCAATACGGATAAGACGGACAATACAAACTTCTTCATAAGTGGTCAACAGGGAGGTGATTCCCGCTCATCACCAAAGCACGACCGTACACTGCACACTGACCCACTTCACCTGATGTTCCATCTCCTGTAAACGTTGGACTGAAGGAAGGATGAGGGACGGTCGTCCTAGGAAGAGAAAACCAAACCATTACTCCCAAGGGTCGTACCGTCGCCGTCTCGTACCGCCGTGCTGAAGGCCCGTACCCCTACTGTCCTGCTCACGGCCGGCCGGGACTGTTGTGCTTCTGGGAGTTCACGGCCCATTAGGCAGCCGGGGAGGTCAGAGCAGGTATTGCTTACAGTTAGACTTTGGTTGAGTTCAGAATATATGGCTTAGAGTATTGTATGGATTCCTGTGTGGACTTAAGCATGTTATGTGGCATATGAATGACGTGCTTTCCCGTTCCTGTCTGTTATAGGAGAAGGGCGGCGGGAGTATCAGGAGGCCATCCATGGCTTCACCTTCGTCAAGAGCAAACGAACGGCCAATGTCATCTTTTCCTCCTCTTGCGCTAATGTTTACTCTAGGTCAACTTGGACATTTCTTTTGGTCAGGTGACCTGGAGCAGTCCACAGGTACAGTGTACAGGTCGCCCGTCGGTCGGTCAAGTGCTGAAATCAAGTCCCTGTTGACCACTTCAGGAGACGCTTGTACTGTCATTCTTAGCCATGTCGAGTCAGCTAAGCCCTCGTCTGCAGCTTAAAAGCCGAGGGGAGGTTGGCCGATGGCTCTGGTTGTAGGGCTCCGCCTGCTGAGGTTGGCAGATGACGCTGGTGTGGTGGGCATCGTTGGTTCCCGCCAGGTGAGGCTGGCGTGGGCCCCTGTCTAGGGGGTCTAGCTGCAGCTTGAGGGTCAGATGGTTGAACAGGAGCGAGGCCAGACCATGCTGAGCCTCTCTCTCCGTTCCGTTGCCACCCCCACACTACGCGAGTCACGACGGTGCCACACGTTGTGTAGGGTAAACCTGTTGGCCTTTAACCTAACCCAAGAGCCGTACGGTGCCAGTGACCACACGGTCCACCGTGACTCAACACTAGACAGAAACCGCCTCATCAACACTGATTTAAGAGGAAGAAACGAACGAGAAGAACCTTGAAATTATTCGTCCTTAAAACTTGGATACAAGGAGAAAATTCTGCTTCTGATTGGTAATAATAGTTTGCGAAACTGAACCAATTTCATCCGGTTTCCATTCCAAACGTACAGACCAAACAAGATCGTAAAACAGGAGCCCAGAGCAATAATTCTCGAGGAGGAGAACCATGGTACGTATCAAGAACCAAAAAAAGAAAAAAAAAAGTTATCGTTCTATTTTTCTCTCTGATCTTGTAAAGTAAATAACTGGGTCCGGTCGAATGGCTGGCGTGAGTTCAGCCATCTTGATAAAACCGGAGCCAGCAATTAATTTTTATGAGGTCACGCTTGTCGGCTCTCTTCTGTGTTTTATGGCAATTGGAAAAAAAAAAAAGAACCATCATCGTTATATAAATTTCAAGGAAACGTTACGAGTCAACTTTGAAGATGAATCACAAATGGAAGGCTGTTGTTGTGGAAAAGTTTACCTTCTTAATTTGGAACAGAATTACGTATATAACTGTATTAAGGCTGTGATCCCCTTAGAATTACTGACAAGACACAGATTATATTATCTTATGATAAAGATTAAATAAAACGTATTTAGAAAAAACAGCAATACGTACCAATATCAAACTGTTTGTGTGTATCTATCTATCTATCTATCTATCTATCTATCTATCTATCTATCTATCTATCTATATATATATATATATATATATATATATATATATATATATATATATATATATATATGAGTCCACGAGGAAAATGAAACACGAAAAGTTCCCTAAGTGCACTTTCGTGTAATAATCACATCATCAGGGGAGACACAAGAGAGAAATATAACAGTCAGTTGATATACATCGAAGAGACGATGCAATAAGATAAGGTTAGGCATAATCATATCCCCCAGTCTGACCTTGGTCACCTCACGTCCTGAACGGCACAAAATCTGCTTCCCAAAAAAGCAGTATGGGCACCGCGGTGAATTTTTTTTTTTTTTTGTGAGCGGCTCTTCCATATCTTGACGGGTATATAGTGTGGTCCGAAGCTCCTGCTACATCAACCCATGGGTTAGCTACGGACGGGTATATATTGTGGTCCGTCCCTCCTACCACGTCAACCCGTGGGTTAGCTACGGAAGGGTATATATTGTGGTCCTGTCCCTCCTACCACGTCAACCCGTGGGTTTGCTACGGACGGGTATATAGCGTGGCGCGTCCCTCCTGCCACGCCAACTCTCACGCTAACATTCATCTTTCATTGCCCTCCGAGGAAATCATACCAGTCCGGCCACTACCTAAATGTCTTGTCTTTCTGAACGATAGATGAGGGTCTGTTGTTGCCTTCACTCGTGAGTCTGTCTGTACGTATGTATGTACTTCCGCATATTTACATGTACGTATGAGCTAATCTCTTACATACACTGATATAGCTCAGACCTTTAAGGTGTATATATATATATATATATATATATATATATATATATATATATATATATATATATATATATATGAAGGAACGAGACATCTTGTTTCATTTCCCAGGGGAATCAGGGAGTGCAGGATCTCCCATCGGTAAGCTCACGGTAAATGGGAAGGAGTGTGTGGGCCGGGGATGGTCCCCGGTCGCACGTCTGACCACAGGATAACGTCTGCACCTTGCGATGATCTCTCTCCTCCTCCTCCTCCTCCTCCTCCCCCATTGTTCCGGGGTGCCCCTCCCAGCCAGCTGATGTTGACCTAGACAAGGACACCGAGGGAGGGTTGGTGGCGCCCACGACTCCATCAGGAGGAGGATTTACTCCGCAGTGTTTTTTCCCGTGGTATTTACCGTGCGGCGGCGACACGAAGGACGGGTCTGCCCCGGGTTTCTTCTTTAAAGCTCTGGTTTCATATGAACTGGGGTCGGCTCACCTTCTAAGGCCAGAGAGAGAGAGAGAGAGAGAGAGAGAGAGAGAGAGAGAGAGAGAGAGAGAGAGAGAGAGAGAGAGAGAGAGAGAGAGAGAGGGTGTCGAATTGAGCACGACCCTTAGCCCCCAAGGCAAAGACAAGGTCAAGACCAAAGGGCCGTCCCGTCGTGCTCAAGGATCGTACCGTCGAGAGCTCGCGTTCAGAGGTCATACCGTCGTGCTTAAGCAGGTGCGCTGCGGTCATTGTGCAACAAACAGTTTTGTATCTCACTGCCCATCACTAACGAAGGTATTCGGTTACGTGTGAATATTACTGTTACGCCACCAAGGACAACACTGTAGGGTGGAGAGGTGAGGTGAAATGTTCCATGTGTATTTAAAAGATGTATACAGCAGAGGCCAGTCGAGCACGTCCATTTGGCGAATGATCTCGTGACACCTTCGAAATGTGTTCCCTGAATGAAGCTGGCTGAATATAACGTCCATGTGCTTCTAGATGTCTTTTAACATAATAACATCGAACGGTTTATTGAATTTGAGCAGCCATTCGACTTGAATTACACAGTTGAGATATTACAGATATTACACATCCATGGTCCTAAATGTCTTTTATAGTCCATCTTTTTATCGTCACGTATCTTTATCCGGTTTTACTTTCGTTATTTTCCTCGGGACGCACACACACACACCAACCATTTTCGTCTCGTTTATTGCACCATTTGGCCTTTTATCTGGGGTGGAGTTAGTAGGACGGAGGTGCACACAGGAGAGTGTGGGAGTGTGAGTGCGGGAGGCTGCATTAACCAGATTACACGTTGGCGTCTTACGAGCAACACTGCTGCAGGAGATGGCTCTCTGGCCTGGCTGGGTGAGGGCAGATATAGCTAGGGGTCAATCCTCCACCCTCTGAAGTCGCCGGTATGTTATATATAAGGGAGTATAGCCCACACCTTTGTGTGTGCGTTGATATATACAGTCTGTATGGCCAGTTATTTGGCTAGTGTTCACTGCTCGTGAGTGGTAGCTTGGCCATGCGGCTGGAGGGAGCTGGCCGGAGTATACACTGCAGAGTAACAGATGGTCCGTTAATTACTTCACTGTAGAAGGGAAGAGCCTGTGCCGCAGATGTCTCTGTGCCGCAGAGCGTGTGGGAGGGTTAGCCAAGGTAGCAGCCGTGAGAGGCACCTTAAGGGCGGGCCGCACTAATGGCCCATGCCACGCTGTCGCGGCCCACTGCCCCAACCCGCTCCCCCAGTTCCAGCTTGGGTCAGCTAAGGGACCTGTTCTTCTTGGATGTAAGAAGAACATCGTACAAGAGGAAGAGTAAACGTGATTACGTTCCTTACGTGTTCGTTAAACATAAAAAGGAAGATAAGCTGGAAGAAGAGGAAGAGACAAAGAACGAACGAAATTCCAAAGCTTTGCTGTTCGGGAAAAGAAGGAGGCATCGTAACGTTCAATACTCGTGTGGGTGGTCACCACAGGAAATCCATGGGAAGCAGCAGCAGTCAGCTGCGTGCCACGGGTGCAGGCCATAGTGGCAGGGACACACGCAGAGCAGTGGCCGACATAATAACTGCAGAGCAGGAGGAACAACATCATGGTGGACATAAAGGGATGGTTGAAGAGAGGTGATAACTAAGAGACCTGGTGGGCAGAGAAGGCTTTGGATTACACTCCGACCATGAGGAAAAGTGGAGGAGGGGCCAACCCAGACGTGTGAGCAGCGCTCCATGTTGGGGAGAATAAAATCCCAGTGGGTAAAGAATAGCTGCTCACAAGAAAAGTAATTACAGCACTTATACAACACTCCCCGCACTTGGCAAGCAGACTGTGCAATGTTAATCATGTAGGTTTTTCCAGGAGAGACTGTAAGATATGGCTAAACTGTAGTGGTATGATATCAAGCAGCGGGGAATGAGTTACATTTAGAGAGAGAAATGTAGGGAGAAACTGTTTTTTTCCTTTGCATTTCTGAACCAGATTATTACTTCCCCATTCCTAAACGTTGCATAGATCTGACTTAAGAGAACATATACTCTATGTTCAGCGCGAGAAAGATAAAGCGAGACTATTAGAGCGAAAAGGGAAGGGATAAATGAGTTGATGTGTGAAGAGCTGAATCATCGGAATGATGCTGATTTGGGTTCGAGATTGAAAACGTAGATGGTGTAATGGAGAGACGAAAGTGAGTTGGCGATGGAGGAAGAGGAGGAGGATGGACACAGCCGCTGGTAGGATATGGGGAAGGGTCGTAGCTGCACCGACGACTACCGTAGTGGGCCAACTAGAGCGGAAGCTGTGCATCAAAGAACACAGAGAGAGAGAGAGAGAGAGACGGGAAAGCCTCAGGAAGGAAGCTCAGAAAGCAAACAAGACTTACGGCTTACCTTATCATATGATGTCGAGGGTCACGGCAAAAGATCCGCCAAAATGCCACAGACGGAGAGGAAGGCCAAACGTGACTCAACATGGGAGAACTCTCCAGAGGACCTTCCACCATGGGAGCTATACTGGTGACCTGGAAGAAGAGAACGGGGTTCTGAGGTGTCTGAAAAAGTGAGATTTAAGATGAGTTTCACAAACTTGAGAGACAGCAGAATTGAGAATGATGGGGCAACAAGCTGGAGGGACTGACAGGGTTGCTTTCGCTTCTAAGGCACGGGGCCCTATCAAGACTATAGGACAAGACGCGAAACAGGCGAGCAAGGATCGGAGCTAGTCCAGAGACATTCAACCTTAGGGTCTGACAAGGACCATACTCCTTGGCCACGTCGTTGGGAGAGTACTTAGAAGAACTTGCCCGAGGAAAACACAGGAGAGGGTAGGATCATTGGGAGGATGGAGGGATCGTCCAAAGCAGAGTTAGAGGAGCAGAAAGTACCGAAAAGAGCGGCTTTCTCAGTAGAAGAGTTGGTGATGGATTGGTCAGGTCGGGAGAGAAAGGAGGAAAGGCTGAGTTCCGAATGTTGTTGGAGATACTTTTGGTTCAGCACCAGAAAGATTCATCAGTAAGGAGAGAAAATTAGATCATCACACTTTCCTCTGACGAAGGTGTCCTTCGCTTAACGAAGAACAGCTTTGCAGGAACTCCGAGCAGAAAAGAAAGCTTAGTAAGATTCAGGTGAGGGGAAAGTTTCATGGCCCGGCACGCTTTGTTGCTGATGTGATAGATATCAGAGCAAGAGAGATCAAACAATGACTCGGGGGAAGAAAGATTTAGTAGAATGCACGCAGGACTCCAGTCATGCCAAGATAACCTCCGCTGTACGGTCAGCACAGCTGGAGGCATCCCGACTAGTGAAGTACAGATGGTCCGAAAGGAAAGTGAGTGCAACAGCTGGGCGAGAATGACCGCTGAACTCTCCCAGAGTTGGTGTTCCATAACGTGCTTCATGTTCCAATATTCTTCAATAGCGTGCGTTGTTCTGATCCACTTCTCCGAAGGCTCCGATGATCAATCTCCATCCAATAGATTTTACTTGGACAACAACTGCATTAGCGTTGAGAGTTCTCCTCTATCGTTTTCATACCTTTAAACACCTCTTCTTAATTTCTTACTTCTTTTTGGGTCAATATAATTCATGGAAAGGACTGGCCCACTGTGGAAACCAGAACAACCACTGGCTTGCATTGGTCCAACATCATTCATTCTGGTCCAGTTTGGCCCCAGAGCATCTGGTACTACCACTTTACAGCTACTGCGTTCATTATGGTCACAATGGTGTTCATTCTGGTCGACGTTAAGCCCATTCTGTTGACCTTTGATTTCTGTTGAACAGGTGAATTGCATATTCACTGTCCTCACTCACCATGCTGTCACTGTTCACTGTTGGACTATTCAGATGACTTGAGTGCCTGTATTATAACAGTGCTATATTAGCAGTGACTTGTAGTTTACCTCACTTCATCAGTCGGCTTTTCCTTCTGTGGACTACATTATGGATGGGATCAAGTGATTCCCCCCTTTTCCCTTTATCACTGCACCGTCTGTGGCACTTCGTCGCATTCACTGTCAAGTCACAGTTCCGCACCACCACCATCCACTCTCGCTTCACTGCAACTCATCATCTTTCCCACGGGTGTCCACCCCTCACATTACTCTTCTACTTGGTTTCAATATTCCGTCGTTCAGCGTGATACACGTCCCTTCGTCTTCAGTTGGTCTTGTTCACTTCTTCCGTGTCTGTCTTTCTCGGGTGTGGGGTGATGTCTCGTCCACATCTCTGAGGTGAGGGTGATGTGTGGTTTACTTCCGTGGGGGTGTGGCAGATGGCTGGTCCACATAGTTGGGGAGGTCTGTCCCGGGTGCCAGCTAGATCTGGCTGGTTCCGGAATTTACTAGTGCACGCTGGAGTAAGCCTTCGTTTCTAGGCCCGTTTCATCTCTATATTCATCTGTTCCTATTTCATTTCGTCTCCAAATTCATCTGTTCCTTTCCATTTCTTCGTCTCTAAGTTCATCTGTTCCTTTTCATTTCGTCTCCAAATTCATCTGTTCCTTTCCATTTCGTCTCCAAATCCATCTGCTCCTTTCCATTTCGTCTCCAAATTCATCTGTTCCTTTCCATTTCGTCTCCAGACAGATCTGTCTCTTTCTATTTCCCTTCTTCACACTTCACGACATCTGGTTGTTTCATCACGCGCTCTTTTTCAGTATCAGAAACACACTCTCTCTCTCTCTCTCTCTCTCTCTCTCTCTCCCTATAAGTTATCTTGCACTTCTGACCATGCCATTTTTTCCCCCCACTCTCCCACAGTCAGCTTTACATCCTCACTAACTTCTAAGACTTCCTTCGTTCTTTAGTCCGTTCTGTGGTCCCGTGTGACACTATATTGACTGTTCTGTCTGTGGACCTCTGTGAGACACTCCTCAGTCCACTATGTGGGCCTGTGTGACACTCTTAAGTCCACTATGTGGGCCTGTGTGACACTCTTCAGTCCACTATGTGAGCCTGTGTGACACTCTTCAGTCCACTATGTGGGCCTGTGTGACACTCTTCAGTCCACTATGTGGGTCTGTGCGACACTCTTCAGTCCACTATGTGGGTCTGTGTGACTCCTCTTTCCTCAGTAATGTCTCCCTGCTTCCAAGACTTAACCAGAAAAATGATTCAGATCATCATTTCATTTCGTAACTCAGTGATGGAGTTACCAGTGTGATGTACGACTCTCCCTATCATGTCTTATCCTTCAAATACAGAGATTTTATTTCTCTGTTCCTCTGTGCATTTGAGATGAGTGTGTGTGTGTGTGTGTGTGTGTGTGTGTGTGTGTGTGTGTGTGTGTGTGTGTGTGTGTGTGTGTGTGTGTGTGTCTGTGTGTGTGTGTGTGTGTGTGTGTGTGTGTGTGTGCAGAAGGATAGTTCTACACCCCATCTCTTGAACATTCTCTATAATCAGTTAACTTTTCAAACATCTGTATGTTGTCAGTATTCCAGACTTCGCCACTCAGTTTACTCTGTTAATGCACTACTCGTATTATAAAAGTAATTCCTTACAACTTTTCTAACAAGTTTCTTCCCTAATGTCGTTTTACGTCTTTTGTTTGCTCCATCTTTCCATATTTCGAAGAACTGCTCACTGCTGACGTCATCAAACGAGTTTCAGAATCTTGGAGCTGTGATCAAGTCGCCCCTTACTCCTCTGTCTTATATGGTGGACACATTCATGGTCTCTTACTAACTCACTATAACTCATCTCCTTTAATTCTGGTGACTTTTTTTTTTGCCCTCCTCTGGAACTTTTCTATTAGCTCTTTGTGCATCCTTAGATGCTGTGACCAAACTTGATGATAACGGAAATCATCGACAGATAAAGAGATGTAATCACAGAAATCATCTTAAGATGAAACATAAAAAACATCTTATAATAACGAGGGAAACTAACTGAAGATGAACGAGTGTGCCTCCGAACTTGCACCTGTGCTTGCTCGTCTTTTCCATTTCTATTTAAAAATTAAACCCTTCCCTTCCAGGGAACATGTGTTGGTGCATCCCACCCCTAAGAAGGGTGACCGTTCTAACCCCTTCAACTATCGTCCTGTTGCATTGACGTCTACCATTACCACTGTTTATGAATCCCTGTACACTCCCGTGTCCCCAGACATCTTGAATCTCACAGTCATGGCTTACATATGGTGAGATCCACTTTTGATATTCTTTCCTAACTTACTAATGTTGAAATCCAATGCTGATATTCTTTCCTAGCTTGCTAATGTCTGCACATCATCCTTGAAAGATTTTTGGGAAAACTATGTAGTTGCCCTTGACCTATCCAAAATTTTGACAAGTTGTGGCATCAGGGTCTCATCTCTAAGCTCTCTCCTTTTGGCTTCCCTTCATTTTGCTCCCTCATATCTAGCGTCCTCTCTGGCCGATCTATCTCCGTGGTTATTGATGGACCAGCCTCTCCCTCTCTCTCCAACAATGGTGTCCCTCAAGGTTCTGTTCTGTATTCTACACTTTTTTTCCCCCTTTATATCATTGTTTCCTTTCTTCCACAAATAACCAAATGCTCTCATACGCTGACGACTTTACACCACATTCCCCACGACCTTCAATGTTAGGTAGACCACACAATACTAGGCAAGATGTCTTGATGGGGACTTTTGTCCGTTACTGGAGACTCCAACATTAAACACAAAAAGGAAATTACGTAAAGATAAATTCAACTACAGCATCTGAGATAATTATGGAAAGCATCTAGAGATAATTACGGATACTATCTAGAGATAACCACGAATATTATCTACTATTATTAGGGAATTCATCTGTGTCTCACTCATTTATAGACAAGAAGTATCTGGATTATCTATAGATGCTAAGCTATCCCTAGATACAGACATAAGGCCAGGAGAGGTGAGCAAGCAGCTGCAGCCGCCAGGCGGGGCCTCACACACACACACACACACACACACACACACACACACATATATACGAGAAACACTTGCGGAAGTTGAACCTGGGAAGTGGTTAGCTCCCTGTGGAGAGAGAGAGAGAGCGAGAGAGAGAGAGAGAGAGAGAGAGAGAGAGAGAGAGAGAGAGAGAGAGAGAGAGAGAGAGAGAGAGAGAGAGAGAGAGAGAGAGAGAGAGAGAGAGAGAGAGAGAGAGAATATGACCTGTCCAGGACAGATGAATGAGGGTTGGTGGGTGGGTGGGTGGGGAAGGGAGGATCTGACGCGAAGGTGGACGGTGTCGAGAGTCAAAAGTGGACAGGTGTCAGGAGACGGTCGGAATGACGTCAGCATTGGCCAGACAGGAGGCTTGTGTCAGGAGGAGAGGTTAAGAGCATTAGTGAGGTGGGCGAGTCTACTGGACTCCACTGGTGAGGCTTCATCGTAACACAGACTGGCCTCACCCGCACCTTACGACACCACGCGGGTTTTATCGTTGCTTACGTCCGCCCTTAACACGCGTGATCATTCTAACGACAGCTCCAATTTTTACGACACGTCTCCGACACCGCGTCGCATCCTCCTCCTCCTCCTCCTCTTCCGACACGTCGCAACTCGTAAACCGATTGTCTGTGCGTCATTTCGAGATCCGATGGGGACACGCAACACATACTGCGTTGTTCCCCCTGAGAATAAAATATGTGATTACCGCCCGTTACTAATCCCATGTAGCTGTGCGTCCTCCAGGTTAGGGGAAAAAAAAATAATGTTAGCGGGCGAGTGGCACTGTGGAGATTAACAAATTGTGTTAAATGTGATTAATGATGAATAAATTGAGTTAATGTGATTAACGATTAATAAATTGTGTTAAAGTAATTAATGGTTTAACTTCATTTACAGCGGAGTGTTGGTGTTTTGATGTACTTGTCTGTCAACATTTTAATGTACGTGTTTGTCAACATTCGCTGCTGCAGCAGTTACAAATATAATTGATTAACAATGAATTATAATTACATTAATTATTCTTTTTTTTTTCCTTACTTTGCCTCGCTGAAAATAAACCATTTGTTGCACAGAATTTTACCACTGATAGAAATGACTCATGCGTTGTATAGCACAGTTATAACCCTAACAACGCCATTCAGGTCGGTCCTCGGGGAGGAAAAAAAAAAGGTTAGGGGGGGGGGGGTTTAGAAGGGCTCCCCTGTACCATAGGAATGACACACCACACACACACACACACACACACACACACACACACACACACACACACACACACACACACACTCACACAAACACACCTTGAGAGCAACAGCTCGAGGTGAACCAGCAGCAGAGAGCGAAATCCAGTGGCAACTTCATTACAGCAACCGCAGCATGAACAGCAGTGTCAGCAGCACATGAACAGCAGTGCCAGCAACAGCAGCAGCAATTGTACAGCAACCACAGCAGTGTCAGCAGCAGCACAGCATTACGGCAGCAGCAGCAGTACAGCCTTACAGTAGCAGCAGTACAGCAACCGCAGCATGAACAGCAGTGTCAGCAGCAGTACAGCATTACAGCAGCAGCAGTACAGCATTACAATAGCAACAGTACAGCCTTACAGTAGCAACAGTACAGCAACCGCAGCATTCACAGCAGTGTCAGCACCAAGAGGAATGCAGCATTCACAGCATCAGCAACAAAACGTCAGCAGGAGCAGCACAACATGATGATCATTAATATCAGCAAGTGTCAGCAGCTTTACCCAAGCCGTCAGCAGCAGCAGCAGCAGCAGGTGGACCGGCCTGGCTGGGTCAATACAGTGGGCCGGCGGGTGTGCTGACCTCTGGCCAGCCTGCCTCCTAGCCATGGTCACCACCATCAACCATGTTCACCATCAGCCATGATCACCACCATTAACCATGATCACCATCAGTCATGGTCACCACCATTAACCATGATCACCATCAGTCATGTTCACCATCAGCCATGATCACCATCAGCCATGATCACCATCAGCCATGGTCACCACCATCAACCATGATCACCATCAGTCTTGGTCACCATCAGCCATGGTCACCACCATCAACCATGATCACCGTCAGCCATGATCACCACCATCAACCATGATCACCATCAGCCATGATCACCATCAGTCATGGTCACCACCATCAACCATGATCACCATCAACCATGATCACCATCAGCCATGATCACCATCAGCCATGATCACCATCAGCCATGGTCACCACCATCAACCATGATCACCATCAGCCATGATCACCATCAGCCATGGTCACCACCATCAACCATGATCACCATCAACCATGATCACCATCAGCCATGATCACCATCACTTATGGTCACAACCGCCAATACTATAATAACCTCTACCACAGCTACCATGACCACCCTGTAATAACCACTACGGCAATAACGATCTCATGTTCAATCACTACCATAACCATGTCACGACCCCAGTACGTAGCAGGTGAAGTACCATAACTACCATACAGGCCTCTGTAGTGACGTGACAGCTACCATGACCTGTACCATGACAATCATGGTGGCATAAGTACCATGATACTTCAGCCACCATAACCACCACAAGCACCATGACTACCATCACCTCCACCATACCATAACATGGTAGCCTCCGAGAATGTCTTCTCAAATCACCATCCCAACTCCCATGATAATTACCATACTTTTATGGACGTATTACCATGATGATATCTAATTCAGTTTTGTGCTAGCTGAGACGGCACGGCAGGGCTAATTGAATGCCCCTAATCAAGGCCATGTAATAAACGCGGGAAATAACGAGCATAAATAGATAAATGAATATATATATATATATATATATATATATATATATATATATATATATATATATATATATATATATATATATATATATATATATATATATAAGAGCGTGGTTGAGAGAGCAGAAGAGGGTGTTTTGAAATGGTTTGGGCATATGGAGAGAATAAGTGAGGAAAGATTGACCAAGAGGATATATGTGTCGGAGGTGGAGGGAACGAGGAGAAGTGGGAGACCAAATTGGAGGTGGAAAGATGGAGTGAAAAAGATTTTGTGTGATCGGGGCCTGAACATGCAGGAGGGTGAAAGGAGGGCAAGGAATAGAGTGAATTGGATCGATGTGGTATACCGGGGTTGACGTGCTGTCAGTGGATTGAATCAGGGCATGTGAAGCGTCTGGGGTAAACCATGGAAAGCTGTGTAGGTATGTATATTTGCGTGTGTGGACGTGTATGTATATACATGTGTATGGGAGTGGGTTGGGCCATTTCTTTCGTCTGTTTCCTTGCGCTACCTCGCAAACGCGGGAGACAGCGACAAAAAAAAACTATATATATATATATATATATATATATATATATATATATATATATATATATATATGTGTGTGTGTGTGTGTGTGTGTGTGTGTGTGTGTGTGTGTGTGTGTGTGTGTTCATTCGGTACGGTAACTCACACCTCTCCTCATCTAGGGTCTCTGGCGTCGGGATAGGAACACTGTCAACTCCCAGGTCCCACACACACACAGAGCCCTGCAGATTACCACACCTCCCGCCGTGGTC